>NW_006256867.1:777565-837615 GCF_000478725.1 Eutrema salsugineum
TACGTCACCCGCAATCACCAACCAGAATATCGCATATCATGTTATGCACCTTTATATCGACGTCTACACGTCGGGGTTCACCTTCCCAGACAGGATATATTTCCTCCAAGGGCTTCACCACCATTAGATGTCTAACCCGAACCTGCCATGCCATAGAAAATGATATTAATAAATCTACCATGATATTAATAAATCTATCAAACTGAATCAAAAACTCTACCAAAATGTAAAAACTCTACCAAACTGTACAAACTCTACCAAAATGTAAAAACTCTACCAAAATGTTAAAACTCTACCAAATTGTAAAAACTCTACCAAATGTTAAATTCTACCACATTTACTAACTCTACCACAAATTGTTGTATAATAAATAACTCTACCAAACACTAAGCTATTATCAAAAAACTCTACCAACTAAATAGCTGCTAAGGTACAAGTACCTTGTGGTCCTCGGTTTCACTCTTATCCATCTCCAAAAGAGTCTCGAAAACATAACGACACCATGATGAAGTCCACCTAAGAAGAGGAACAACCGAGTCATCTACATCGGGGCGTATTTTCCCTGCTCTCTCAGCCAATATAGGGATGCACTCATAACCCCAAACAAGCATTGCCTGTACACATCCGTGGAGAGTGTATCGTGCTCCCCCCAAGTTAGCAATCTTGATGGAATAAATTAGTTCATGGAATCCATAACGACCCCACGGCTGTCTCTCGAAAGCTGTTTCATCCATAACTGTTTTGGCTAAAGCCAACGAGATTCGACTGTTGCGGTGAAGTCCAAATACGCCAACATGCAAAATGAAAAGCAACGCCAACATCTTCTTCTTCTCATAAGTCCATGCTTGGCAAGTTTTCATCCGAGCTTCTAACTCATTCCAATTAGGGCCTTCCCCACCTCTCACTCCAATCTCGGCCCAAAATTCGGTGTGATCTATTTCCAACTTGTCATTGGGATCAATTGGGTCACAGTTTAGCCCCGTGATTTCAGCATACTCTAAGAGTGAAAATCTAACCGGGCGACCTCCAATAAGAGTCCAGAACTCATGATTCCTATCCACCTTCAGTTGGTTGCTCACAAAATACTGAACCGTCTTAGCACTCCATATGAACGAAGTCAATGCAAGCTTCAGTAGCACGCCAACTTGAGAATTATTCATGATGTCGTTGTAAATTTCTTCCCCAAGGTGATCCCTGATCATCATGATGAACTCATGAAGCTTGCAGTTATGATGACAACTCTTCTTCAGCAAAGGGAGATTTGCCTTCCGGGTACAATTTTTGGGGATAATCCTTTGAGCCGCTAGCTGAAGCCATGTCTGCAAACAAATAAAAACATTAAATCTTACAAATCTACCACACATCATAACAAATCTACCATGAACAAACACATGTCTACCAAACTCGACAACAACTATAGAATACCTACCACAAAACATTAACAAATCTACCAAAACGAACACAAATCTACCACAAATAAAAGAAAAGAAAATATAGAACACAAATCTACCAAATAAATACATAAATCTACCACACACAAAGAGAGAACGCAAATATAGAATTCGTAAGTCTACCAAACGTAATTTTTAACCCAACCATTACAAACACAAATTACTCACCACATATGAAAACAAATCTACTATGAACATGTCTACCAAACTCGAAAGCAACTATAATATAAAATCTACCAAACCCGGGAGCAACTATAGTATATAACTCTACCAAATACGACCAAAAGTCTACCACACATGGAATAAATCAACCAACAATACATAAATCTACCAATACAATCTCAACAATAACTCTACCAACAATACTTTGATTATTCAAACAAGACAATGAAACGAAAACAAATCTACCTCACATAGAAAACAAATCTACCTCACATATACAAATCGACCAAATGCAACAACTACTGAAAAGTCTACCAAAAACAAATTAAAACCGAACCACTCCGAACAGAAATTACTCACCGGAAATCGTGTAGGGTCTCTGGAAACCGTTCTCCAAAGACGGAAACCGCCGATAATAATACTTCCCTGAAAAAAATAAGAAAAGGGTTACGATTTCTGAGTAAAATCAAGTGAACAGATGGTTTCTCTTCCGCCATTGGCTCGAAACCACCGTTGATACCCAAACACAACCGTCGCGACTAAAGGCGTAGACAGTTTTTGACATAACCCCAAAAACCCAAGACAAAAACTTTCGACACGAGAAATGAACCCAGATGTGAAACACTTACCAGATGAGTGGCCGAAAAACCTTTCGTCGCCGCCGAAATCGCCTTCTTCGCCGCCGAAATCGCCTTCTTCGCCGCCGAAAACCCTGAATCGCCTCTCTAGTCGCCGAATCGCCTATATCGTCGCCGCCGGAATTAGGGTTTACAGTTTTTTTGTTTTGTAATTTCTATTTTTAGAATTAGGGAAATGTTTGTGTATATACGTGTATATACATGTATATATGTATGTATATAATTTGAAGTTTTTTTTAAATTACTATGGCAATCAGGTAATAATATTGATTATTTGGACAAAATGGTATAACACCAACTTTCTAAGGTTAATCTAGTAAGCTGATGAATATGTTAGGCTAAGTTTGTCAATACATTAACGTTAAAGGTTAGTCTGAGGAATTTTCACAAACTATTATCATTTATCGATCAAAATCTTTTGGTCAAAAGTTGTGCATAGTCAATTTGTTTTCTTGATTATACTTATATATGCTTGTTTTAGATTATGCTTTAATCATTTTCTTTTTATTACCTTGTTAATGATAGAAACATTTATATTCAGTTTTACATTTCTAGGATAATTAGGAGACATGAGCATTTGACTCAAAAAATCATATTTTAGATATTGCTGAATGGTTTATACTTAAATAGTTTAATTGATATCATGCTTCCCGAATTCATTTAATTTGTATTATTACTTAACGGGAAGATGTATTATAGATCTTTTTTAGCTAATAATTGGCAGCTTTTAGTTTACTATGAATTTTAAATCGATAACATAAAAACATTATGAAAGCGTTTCGGAAAAGTTCAATAATGTTACTGAATTTTCCAATATAACAAAACAGAGAAAATTTTATAAAAACATGAGACAAAAAATTAGTAATTATCTAACAAAGCAAAACACAAACAGGAGTAAACTACAGAAGTAACAAATGTATCCGCAAATAGGTACCTACTCTCCAAAAAACCCCTCACAAAAATTTAGTAATTATCTACCCTTTATAATTCGTTTGGTTGAATACAAAATCTGTTAAACTTAAAAGTTAAAACTTAACGAAAAACCCAAACAAAACCCATTGACCATTTATAGCCGCTAGACCATAATCTATTTATAACTTACAGAGCAAACCATTTTTACTTGAGGCCCATGTATGGTTAGAGTTTGATACATCACTAATTAGCCTATTCGCATGTTACGCAAGTTACGCTCACGCGCCCTTAGAAAGAAGATGATTTTTGTTCTGTTTCAATGTTCTTAGGTTTGGGCGCGTCGAGAGGCTCCCTCTCACTCGGTGTGTCTGTCTTTTTTTTGGTAAAGGTCGGAGATAATTAGAGAAGAAAAGGTTAAAATCGACTTTTCAGAAGCCGTCCTCGTCGTCGTGCTTGGCTGTTTCTTTCACTTTCCAAAAATAGGCGCTTCTTCTCTCTTTCAATCTAATGCGTTTTGCATTTCTCCCGACAAGCAAGAAGAACTCTGAAATCTGATATCCACAGTTTTCTTCTCGGATTAAAGATTCTGAGTGTCGGAGATGGCATCGGTATCACCATTGGCGAAGTATAAATTGGTGTTCTTAGGAGATCAGTCTGTCGGAAAAACCAGCATCATCACACGTTTCATGTATGATAAGTTCGACACAACCTACCAGGTTCATAAAATAAACTCCACCGATCATTGAATCATTATTTTCGTTTCATATTTTTGTTATTGAGCTAGATGCTCGATTATTGTCTCATTTGTCACTTGATCTCACGACGAAGGATTAAAGGATAATAAATCAATGTGTTTGTTTTGAGTCTAATTATCTCTCTCCGTGTCACATTACGAATCCGTGGTAATCTCTGTTTAAACTAGTGATTATTTTTTCTCCACCAAAATTAATACGGACGTAGTAGATACAATGTTGAATATAATTTTCACAACAAAATTTTACATTATTGGCATAAACTTTATCTGTTTTTGCAGGCTACTATTGGAATCGATTTCCTATCGAAAACAATGTACCTTGAAGATCGAACTGTTCGTCTGCAGCTATGGTAAGAAATACTTTTTTCCTTCATCTTTACAAAGTTACAAGTATAGCTTCTTAATTAGCTTTATATTAATCCATAAAAGAAAAAAAAAAAACTAATATAGTGTTACACATCTTTGAATCTCTCTTTTGTTTTAGGGACACTGCTGGACAAGAAAGATTCAGGAGTTTAATCCCAAGTTACATAAGAGATTCTTCTGTTGCTGTAGTTGTTTATGATGTAGCCAATAGGCTTTCATTTCTCAACACTTCAAAGTGGATCGAAGAAGTACGCACTGAAAGAGCCGGTGATGTTATCATTGTTCTTGTCGGAAACAAGACAGATCTTGTCGAAAAAAGGTAAAAACTATAAAGCCAACTTACAATATCTCTTCTTCTTTTTTTCATATAAAATTGCTTTGTAATTGTGTGTCTTAATTTGTAAAAATATGGTCAGGCAAGTCTCGATTGAAGAAGGAGATAGCAAAGGTCGTGAATATGGAGTTATGTTCATTGAAACGAGCGCCAAAGCAGGATTCAACATTAAGCCTTTGTTTCGCAAAATCGCTGCGGCATTACCTGGAATGGAATCGTATTCAAACACTAAAACCGAGGATATGGTTGATGTAAACCTGAAACCGACTTCGAATTCATCCCAAGGTGATCAACAAGGAGTAGGATGTTCGTGTTGATGACCAAAAGAAAGAAAAGAGAGAAATCTTTCAAGAACATTATAAATTGTTCGGTTTAGATCTCAGTCCGGTTCCATCAATATCATTGTCTGTCCAAATGCTATAAAGAAAGCTGTGAAATTGTTAGTTTCCACTTTGAATACATCTTTTTGTGAATCCAAGTTGTTACTTTGACTATACATGTGAGTGTATTTTTATTTTCTTACTCATGACTATGGTTGAAGCAAATACGCAGTATATTAGTGAGTGTAAGTGGAATAAAGATCTTGAAATTGAAAATTTCACTGCTAGGGAGTATATAATATTTCAGGATAACATGAAAACTAAGAAAGCAACTATATAGTGTACTTCTGCATTGATTATGGATGAAACAAAAAATTAACGAACACAGAACAAAAGAGATGGTTACACTTTTTCATTGTTTAGAATGCAAATACTTTAATAACATTTGGCTTATATATATATATTTGTTCATAGTATAGTTAATATAGATGTAACATTTTATTTGTAACAAATATGCAATACGTAAAACCACATTATATCTTCCAGCTCTTAACATAAATCTAAAATGACCAACGGGTACCTTCTATTCATGAAATAAAGTTTTTGTTATCCGTTTAGGGCTGGTTGTACGTTGTAAATCTCAGATTAATTTGTTCTCGTTATTTGATCGTTTTCGTTCTATTATCGTTGCATGTAAGATTTTATTTAAAAGATATTCTATCAAGATGCAAGGTAAAAATTGTATGGTTATGACTTTGTAGATCATGCACTTAATTAAGTTATTTTCTAAGAAAATAAAAGCTAATTTGCAAGGGGAAGAGCTAGATAATAAAAAAAGAAAAAAACAGCTCACTAGAGATTAATTCTTAGTTGGTTGACCAAGAATCGCCACGACCTCCACGACCAAGACTCCCACAATCACTCACCTTAGTACATTGCAATTCCTGCATCTTATGAGTTGGTGTTAATGCCCTTTCTCCTCGTGACCTCTAAGGCTCTAAGCGATTGCAAGTTTATAATCATTCATATATAATAACACACTAATTATCTAATAACTTGATACATTCTTATTTCGCAAAGCTCCAAAGAGATTGCTAAAAAGGACAGATCTATTATTTTTCATTAACCAACAATGAAGCCGATTGAGGGGATATAGCGTTAAGAAAACATTGAATAAATCAGTAGGGACAACATAAGAAATTGCAATATTTGTACTGGTGGGGGTATTCATGCTTATGATATTGCATTAGAGAGTGGGAGTGTCATTTTGTACAGTAATTTATGTCAATGGTACAGCCTTATCGAGAGTATAGTTCCAACCTCATCATCGTTTAATTTTGCACTTCCAATTTGTTCAATATTCTCTCCGTTTCACAAAGAGTGTCGACACTTTTTTTTGTTTCAAAAATAATATCGTTTTAGAATTCTAATGTAAATTTTGACATAAAATGCCAGTTTTAACCACAAAAATAAATTCAGAAAATTGTTATAAATATAATTTCAAAAGTCATTTTCTGCAAATTATTAAGGGTATAAGAGATATTTTATCTTATTTCTTAATTTGTGTGAAGAATGTCAGAACGACATTCTTTGTGAAACGGAGGGAGTATTGTTGATTGAAATTATAACGTTATGTTTTGTAATGCATAGGCATTATGACTATCAAATATTATTATAACTACTATTTGTGAGCATCAGCTTTATAATAAATTTATGTTTATCTCTAATACTTGCAATCAAAATTATTTTATGGTTCATGAATTATGTTAAATTTTTATTTGATAATTAACACTTTTGGTATCAAATTTAGTTACATTGAGTTCTAATTTTAATTATTATATTCTAATTAAAAAGAAACAGTGAGAAAATCATTTACAGTATATGGATTTAATCAATTTATAAAAGTAAATGATATTAGTAAATGGATATGCTTTTGTAATTTTTATTTGATAATTAACACTTTTGGTATCAAATTTATTTAAATTGAGTTCTATAATTTATTTATTATATTCTGAAGAAACAGTGAGAAAATCATTACAGTATATGGATTTAATCAATATATAAAAGTAAATGATATTAGTAATTGGATAGGCTTTTGTAATTTCTGAGTCATAAAAGCTTTTAGTACATATAAGAATACCTTAATCCTATTTTATTTAACTTATAAAATAAATATTTAATTCACTTAAATTAGTTTGCCTCTAAAGGGAAAAAAATCTATAAATTAACATAATATAGTTTCATTGGATAAGTTTGAAATGATATACTATATGAGCTTTGTTCTATTATATATACATATACAATTTTCATGACTGAAACATCTTTCTCCCTTTTTAACTTCAGTAAGAAAAAAAAAACTCGTTAGGTGTTCTTATGGCTTATCCATCAGATGTACAACAAATCAGCTACTTCACAAATCAATGTGGCTACTGCAAGAAAAGGATATACCCAAAGATTGATGACATCTACATGTATAAGTGCGTAATATTTATCTATAAAATAATTTGATTAAGCCTTTTTTTTCATAAAGTAATTTGCTTTAGTTGTTTTACCATATTTTATATATTTTTTGGTCAAATCATAATTTGATTTTGAAAATTGAATTATTGTATCACAAAAATACAGTGACACTCCCTTCTGTACGGAAGAATGTCGAGAAAAACAGCAAGAGGATGACGAAAAGAAAGGGAAGGGGAAATGAAATAATAAGAAAAAACTGATGAGAAAGTTTAAGAGTAGTAGATCAATAAAAATGTTGGTGGGATTTTACATATGAACATCCTCCTAAATATTATTATTATTATCCAATAATTAGAGATAATGGATTTTATATATATTAATAATTTCCATTGTTAAAAGTCACAATATATCCTATAATCTTCTCAGAAGAGGCGTATGTATACCAGATATATATTTATAAAAATAATGATAAAACTTAAATGATAATTCGTACATTTAAAACTACTAGCCGCACTCTAATTACATTTGGTAAGGGTCGGATTTGGACTAAATGTATTTTGACTAATGTATTTTGACAATTCCAGGTCATTCTAGATAATTTTGGTCAATTATGGATAAGAGGAATACTTTAAAGAAATTTTAGATAATTTTAAAATTTTGTTATCCACATACTCACATAGGTAACTCAGATGTTCCTAATAATTGTTTGACTCATATCCATATCCGATAAAAGTATACCCATAAAAAGATATAATAAATCCGCAAATGCAAACAACCAAATCCACGAAGGGTAGATAGAAATCTACCATGAGAGCACCTCCAACAGAGAGGTTTACTAAAAATCCTTTAAAAATATTAAAATAAAAATAGAAAAATTGAAAAAAGATCGAACACTTTTAATCAAGAGGAAAGAAATTGTCTTTAGAGTTCAGCCAACAATTATCTTCCACCTAACATAAGGGGCGACCCTAAAAACACTTATAAAGGGGCGTCCCTCGTTTAAAGCCTAATTATTTTTTATTTTTGGATCAAATTCTACCTATGGATTCGGGCCATGGACCTCCATTAGACATGTCCTGAGTGGTAGAGAAATCTCCATTAACCGGAGCGGCAAAATAGGTTTGTTTCCAAACATTTAAAATAAAAAAAAAACACTATTTTCTCAGATGAGCTTTAGTTTCTTAAGTTCAGGCCCATTAACATTATACGCATATAGCTTTTTAATAGGCTCTAAAACACTTCAAAGCCCAGTACCAAAAATGAATCAAAACATAAAAAAAAAAATGTATGCCAAAAAAAAATCGGTGAATTTAAAAGATTTTTTTTTGTTATTATTAAAAAAGATTATAAAGTACCTTAGTAACTTTAAATACATGTTAACACGTGATAAAATAACCCAATTGATAATTTAGTACAGCAAAACAAATGAAAAAACAAGATTATTATATGATTAATTAATTAATGAATAAAAAGGCAGAGTCCCGGAACTTGCGTCAGAAGAATTTGACTAGAAATTCAATTACGACGGCCATTTGCTCATCGTACGGATTTCTCTCTCACTACTCAGATGCTTCCTTCTTTACTTTAATTCTTTCAATTTTGTTTTCCACCTCTTTTGATTACTCTGTTTTCCTCTATAATCTTTACTAAACTAAGAAGAAGAAGAAGAAGAAGAAGAAAGCTTTCACCTTTACTCTAAAAGTTCCAATTTTTCTTCCCTTTTTTTGGTTTATTGTCAGTGTTCATGTCTGCTTTGAGGCTCTGAGATCGCAAAAAGGAATCCATGGCGGAAGCAAGACGATTTAGCCCCAATAATGAATTAGGTGAAGTGAGAGCTTTTTTGATGTAGAAAATATCTATTTGGGATTTTTTTTCATTAAAAGTTTTTTTTTTCTTTGCTGTCAATACTTTATCCGATTTTTTTTTTTTTTTTAAACTTTTCGATCTGTTTGGTGTGAAAATTATATGAAACTTGGAGATTTCTGAGGAAGAACTTTCCACTTCCATCAAAGTTTTGATGGAATCTACTCAAAAGGGCTTTTTATCCGTGACGAATATTGGTTAGTCTGAGACTCCCGAGTGATGATTTGATTTGGTCTTGAAAACATACTTTTATCTGAATATTCATTTTTGCAAAGCTTTTTTTTTTTTCTCTTTCTTGATTTGGTTCTAAGTTCATCATTTTGTAGTTAGTCTGCTTATATTAATTATCCAAGTTGAAAACAAATCTAATCTAAATCTTGTTTTAGTCTTGAATCTCTTGATCATCATTTAAGTGGGTGTACTTTGTATTTTCGGTACTCTTATTGACTGTGTACAATTTATGGTTCTCTAAGCTGAAAAAATCTTGGAAAATAACATTACTATGACCTGTAATCTTGATTAAGAACAAACCAAAGCCAATCCACTACAATAAAAATGGTCTTTGCAACTTTAGCCATCTGTGTCACTGGTGGTTTTAGACTGGCTGCTACTAACTGAATGTACCATAAAGTATACTTATTTTGGGAGATACATTTTGTGTCTTTTGTCCACAGATGTTGGTCAAATACTCTCAGAAGCACGAAATCGATGGCTTCGTCCTCCTGAAATCTGTGAAATCTTACAGAATTACCAAAAATTTCAAATTTCTACCGAGCCACCTACTACACCATCAAGTAAAGATTTCTCACTCTTGCTCGATAAACATTCAGTGTAGAATCCAGAAGAAAGCTCATGAGTTTTAAGAATGATGTTGATGGTGAATGCCTGACTCATTTCAGGTGGATCTGTTTTTCTATTTGATCGGAAGGTGCTCAGATACTTCAGGAAAGATGGTCACAATTGGAGGAAGAAGAGAGATGGAAAGACAGTGAAAGAAGCTCATGAGAGGTTGAAGGTAGTAAACAAAACATATTTCTTTTACGTCGTAATTATTTGACAAGTATGGTCAAAAGAGAAGCACCTTGTGATTCTTTAATGATTGATATATCAGTGGTAGGTACCTATTAGTGATTTTCTTGTTCATGAATATCCGTGCAGGCGGGAAGCGTTGATGTTCTACATTGTTACTATGCACATGGACAAGACAATGAAAATTTTCAAAGACGCAGTTATTGGATGCTTCAGGAGTAAGCATGTTATAACATTATAACTTTAACAAACATTTGCTTGTGAACTAACATTGACCTTCAAGCATTGTAACTTAAAAAGAATTCAATACATAAGTTTTCTTTGTCCTTTTCCTAAAACAATTTCTTTGCTAAGTCTCTTGTTTTTTTTTGTACTTTGTTGGTTACTAACGCAGAGAGCTTTCCCACATCGTTTTTGTCCATTATCTCGAAGTTAAGGTTTGACCCCATCCTATTATTTGCTAGTAACTCTGCCTCATATTATCCTTTGCTTAGAGGGTAAGATTTGTAAATGAATCAGGGTAGTAGGGTTTCTACGTCTTATAACCGGATGCAAAGGACTGAAGATGCTGCTCGGTCTCCTCAAGAAACTGGGGAAGCCTTGACCAGTGAACGTGATGGTTATGCTTCTTGCAGCATTAATCAATATGATCACAGCAATCATTCACAAGCTACTGACTCAGCAAGTGTCAACAATGTTCACACTCCAGAACTTGAAGATGCTGAATCAGGTGCTTCTTCTTTCATATGTAATAGTCACATCTAACATTGAGAATACGCTACTTTTATTGTCTCTTATCTTATGCGTATTACTTACATCCATTCGGCAGCATACAATCAGCAGCCGAGTTCCATAATCTACTCACATCAAGAACTTCAGCAGCCTGCAACTGAAAGAGCCAATACTGGTTTTGATTCATACTATCAAATGTCTCTGACACGTAAGTTCTTGGTAGCCTGATTTTACGTTACTTTTTTCTGTCCAAAGTAATTACCTTCTCATAATTTGCATTTTTTAGCAGCCAGGGATAGTTATCAGAAAGACCTTCGCGTAATACCCGTAACAAACTCTTCCAATATGATAGACAAAAGCAGAACTATCAACGGTCCTGGAGTAACAAATGGGTTAAGAAGCAAAAAATCCATTGATTCCCAAACCTGGGAAGAGATTCTGGGAAATTGTGGTTCTGGAGCTGAAGGTTTACCGATGCAGCCTAACAGTGAGCATGAAGTGCTGGACCAAATACTCCAAAGCTGCTCTTTTACTATGCAAGATTTTGCCAGTCTACAAGAGTCCATGGTGAAAAGCCAGGTATACGCAGTTCTAAGTCTATCTGTCTCAATTTCTGCATTCCTCTTGTCCAATTGTACTGCTGAATATTTTCTATGCTTATATCTAATTGATAGGCTATGTATTCATTGAGTACCTGTGTTTCTTTTTTTTTTCAAACGTCCACAGAATCAGGAATTAAATTCAGGACCTACATCTGATCGTACCATGTGGTTCCAAGGACAAGGTCTACACTGGACTCATCTTCTTTCTCTAAAAGGTTGAAATTTACTTGATCTTAAAAGCTAACCTTCAATTTGTTTGTATCAACTGCAGATATAGAGCTAAATGCTATAAGCAATTTAGCTTCAAACGAAAAAGCTCCATATCTATCTACGATGAAACAGCATCTGTTAGATGGTGCACTGGGCGAAGAGGGTTTGAAAAAGATGGACAGTTTCAATCGCTGGATGAGCAAAGAACTTGGAGATGTTGGTGTTATCGCTAATGCAAACGAGTCTTTTACTCATTCGAGTTCAACAGCTTACTGGGAAGAAGTTGATAGCGAGAATGGTTCCAATGGTCACAACTCGAGGAGGGACTTGGATGGATATGTCATGAGTCCTTCCCTCGCAAAGGAACAGCTCTTTAGCATCACTGACTTTGCTCCAAGCTGGACTTATGTGGGTTGTGAAGTGCAGGTAACGCTGTTGATTTATTTATCCTTTTGGGGAATCAGAAGTTAGGTTTGTGCTGATTTTTCTTTTGCAAAATAATTAGGTTCTTGTCACTGGGAAATTCTTAAAAACTCGAGAGGAGGCTGAAATGAGGGAGTGGTCTTGCATGTTTGGGCAAACCGAAGTTCCAGCAGAAGTTATAGCTAATGGTGTTCTCCAATGTGTTGCTCCTATGCATGAGGCTGGTAGAGTTCCCTTTTACGTATCATGTTCCAACAGATTAGCATGCAGTGAAGTGCGTGAATTCGAGTATAAGGTTGTGGAGGCTCCAGTTTTAGACGGAGAAACAGACGAATCTACTACTTGCAATACTATTGAAGGTCTTGAGGCGAGATTCATCAAACTGTTGTGCTCGAAATCTGATAACCCGAGCTCTTCTCTTTCCGGGAATGACAGTGATTTGTCCCAAGTGAGCGAGAAGATTAGTTTACTGCTTTTCGAGAATGACGACCAGTTGGATCAGATGCTAATGAATGAAATCTCCCAAGAAAATATGAAAAACAACCTTTTGCAGGAAGCTCTGAAAGAAAGCTTACACTCATGGCTTTTACAAAAGATAGCAGAAGGTGGAAAAGGTCCTAACGTGTTGGACGAAGGTGGCCAAGGTATATTACACTTTGCAGCTGCTCTTGGTTACAATTGGGCCTTAGAACCGACGATAGTCGCCGGTGTAAGCGTTGATTTCCGCGATGTAAATGGTTGGACTGCACTTCATTGGGCAGCTTTCTTTGGCAGGTGAGTCACTTCTAGAAAGAGTTCACTAGTTCATCTTACTTTCTTTCATATGGTTTTGGTATCTGAAACAAACGGTATTTGCATATTCAGGGAGCTGATAATTGGTTCTCTCATAGCTCTTGGTGCTGCTCCTGGAACTTTGACCGACCCGAATCCAGATTTCCCATCTGGAAGCACACCTTCTGATCTAGCCTATGCTAATGGTTACAAAGGAATTGCTGGTTATCTCTCAGAATATGCCTTAAGGGCCCATGTTTCTTTGCTGAGCCTAAATGACAATAACGCAGAAACATCTCTAGCAGCGGTTGAGACCGCTCCTAGCCAGTCTAGCTCGTCATTAACAGACTCTCTGACAGCCGTACGTAACGCTACTCAAGCAGCAGCTCGGATCCATCAGGTTTTCAGGGCTCAGTCTTTCCAGAAGAAACAAATAAAAGAGTTTGGAGATAGAAAGTTTGGAATGTCTGAAGAGCGTGCTCTTTCGATGCTTGCTCCTAAAACACACAAACCAGGACGGGCGCATAGTGATGATTCCGTGCAAGCTGCTGCTATCCGGATTCAGAACAAGTTCCGTGGTTATAAGGGAAGAAAAGATTATCTGATTACTAGACAAAGAATCATCAAGATACAGGTATGTAATATTTGATAAACCAAACCAAATAATATTTGATTCTTTTTAGTTGTACTGAAATTCTTAACGGTTTTAACTGGCAATGCGCAGGCTCATGTGAGAGGTTACCAAGTTAGAAAAAACTACAGGAAGATAATTTGGTCAGTGGGGATATTAGAGAAGGTGATATTGCGTTGGAGACGGAAAGGAGCTGGTTTACGCGGGTTTAAGTCAGACGCACTTGTTGATAAAATGCAAGATGGAACAGAGAAAGAAGAAGATGATGATTTCTTTAAACAAGGTAGAAAGCAAACAGAGGAGAGACTACAAAAGGCTCTTGCAAGAGTGAAATCAATGGTTCAATATCCTGAAGCTAGAGATCAATACCGTAGATTACTAAATGTGGTTAACGACATCCAAGAAAGCAAGGTATGTAATTTTAAACTAACTTCAGTCTTATAGAATCAACAAAAGCTGAACAAAATGTGATTCTTAACCTTTGTTTTAGGTTGAAAAAGCTCTTGAAAATTCAGAAGAAGCAACATGTTTTGATGATGATCTAATAGATATTGAAGCATTGTTGCAAGATGATGACACATTGATGTTGCCGATGTCGTCAACTTTATGGAACCCTTGAAACCACTCTCAAGCCTATGTGAGATATTGTCACAGTTATTGACTCATTAATGTTGTATATTCTTGTGTAAGTGTAACCACTCTTCTCAGATTCTGTAACTGCATTCATTATCACTCTAATTTAAATTATATATTTGAATATAAGTTAACTTATAACCAAATAGTAAACCTTCCTTGTCATTAAATTGTACATGGTTGGTTTCCATTAGTATACAAGCTTTCTGTTTTTGGAGTTAAAAGAAAAATGACTTCTTGATTTCAAGTCACAAAATAGCTTGGAAGAGAGAGATTATGTTGTTGTCAACTCATTAAAAAGCCTTTTTTTCTCTATCTTGTTCCGAGGCTCTCATAGAACAAGATGTAGCCATGATCAGTATTGCTCGAGTACTCTTGTGATGAACCGAAGAATGTCTGTACAGCAGATTCTTCGATCATTTCAACATTCTCATCATCAAAGAAGAGCCAATGGTTATGGGATTTCACGAGGCTAACATAGTGACCATGGTTGGGTCCGCTTCCGACATGAACCACCACTGCAAAGAGAGAGTACTCAATGTCCACATATTCTTCCACAGTGTTGCTGAGTTTCAGTTCCAGAGGGAAGACGACTCTGTAAGATAGCTTCTTGTAGCGGCCCAACTGTTCGATGTATTTAAACCGTTTCAGATGTATAACTAAGATGTGTGGCGGTTTCTTAATCTTCATCCTCTTCTGCGCTTCTTGTAAACTGCACAAAAAAATAACAATAAACAGGCTCAGTCAAACATATAGGCTTGTGCTAGATAATATGATATAGATTATATATGTTTGTGAAACCGAAAAACTTAAAGGAAAAGGTGAAGAACTAACTGTAAACGAAAGCTCTTTAAATCATCCAGATTATGGTAAACGCGACCTCAAGGATTAACTACAGTAAGAGTTAAAAAATGAAAAGCATAGGAGAAGGAACTTACCTGCAACATTTGTCACAGAAAAATTTGTCTTCTGCATGCAGAGTCTCTGTAGAGCTGAAGTTTTTTAAACAGCTAGTTATTGAACTGTTTTGTTCGATATCAAGGCTTAGGTCTAGGAATGTTTCGTCTCTTGCTGTTACTGTCTCACACCGCAAACACCTTGTCTCGTTGGTAAGTATACCCTGTAATGAGTTTTCACATACTATCACTTGAGATAAATGAAAAAAAACTATAAAATATGCGAAGTTCACTTCTGTGATCAAGTTCGGTTCGAGACTAGAAAATGCAGGAAGTAAAGCTTTATCATGGAATGTTATTGATGCTTAATGCATCTATACTGAAGGCAGCTATACGGCTATGACCAAATATATTTTTCGCATCTATATCTGGTATCTAAATGAAGCCAAAAATGCACTGATTTTTACCTGAAAAATCTTGTGCACCCATGTAACAATAGGCTCTTTATGCACGCCATTTGCCTGAGGAACCTTCGGTCCATTGGCAATCTTTTCAGGAGATGATGAAATGTCGATTTCCATTTTTGTAGCTTTTGTCTCTTTCTCCAAGATGTCAACAAGTTCATTTAGTAAATAATTCAGGAACTCATGGGCATCCTGCATGAGAATAGTAACACAATTTCATCAAATGCTTTGTTTACAGAGATATATCTTCTCTCACAACTTTATTATCCTGGAATAAAAGGGACTTTGAGAAGGTAGACAGTGACGCAGAGTACCTGATGCATATAACTCCGGAAAAGCTCATTTTGTTTCTTCAACCTCTGTACAAAGCGCTTCGGAGCAATAACTCCTGTTTTCTTCTTTTGGGAACTTATCTACGGAAAAGGAGCAATATAAATTAGCAGACTTACGACGACACTTTGAAGAAGTAAAACTGCCACGATTATTAAGTAGATGATGACAAAAAAGAATATATGAAAAACTAAAGGCTACATGAGGCAAACAAGTTCATATATATGCAATGCCAGTTTTCTGACACAAGCAAAATAAAACAAAACCAGCATGTTTAACACTAGCCAAGACAGTATAGACTTCTCAAAGGGAAAGTATGACGTGTTTCACCACTCAAACCTACTTTCCTTGTTATGGTATAACATATCCATCCATCAAAAAGATACAACAGTAAAACCAAAACATAAGTCGAAAAAGAATGAACGAGTGGTTGCTACACTAGAAATGTGATATATCACCTGCGAGAATAAGTCTGCTAAGCAGGTCAAGAGATTCTCCTCAGCATCAGCTACACTTTTATTATTTGCACAGTACTCAAGCAATTGTTCACGGAAGGGAGCACAAAAATAAAGGGCCTGCACAAGAGAAAAGTTCATATTATAAAACGATTAGTTAAGAACACTAGACAATGGTCTGGCATTCTTCTAGTCCTGGAAAGTTTTGCACAAAACATAGAATGCAAACAGACCTAAGATCACATTTAACCTTAAGAACCGATACACATGATTTAATCCCTTCTCCATTTGTACATTCTATATTTACTTAAAAAATGAAACTTTTTGTCCATAAATACAGTTCAATAAGATCAAAATGCTCGGGACAAACATTGATTTTTCCAAAGCTTTCCCTTTCACAAGATAATACATCAACACCAGTTTCGTAGTGTCCTAAAAAAGCTCGAATACCAAACTCAAATTCGACAGAGATAATCACAAAGTTAGCATTTTTTCAACAGAAGAATGTGAAATTTTCGCGTACTCAGAAATCTCACTGTACCCAAATCAACAAAATTTCTCATACATGGTCAAATCCAATTGCAATTGGCAGGTGAATAAAATTCATCCATTTTTCGATTAGTAATTAAAAATTTCAAAATCTTTAAAAGAAAAATCACCAAAAGCAAAACGATTCGTGCATATAAAACTAGAGAAGGAGAATCCAGAAGCAATTGGATTCGAGAAGATGACCTGCAATACACTGTTACAGTAACAAGTGTTGCCGAAATTTTCGAATCCGAAGTAGCGTTCTCCCTCCGGGAACTGGTCGCCGAGAGCTTTCTCGAGTTTGGAGCCCGCGGCGCCCATTAACCCTAGAAACAGCCTCCGTAACACCGTGATTTCGTCCCTGACTCGTCCGATTCGACTCGGAGAATCTAGAAAGAATGAGTCAATCAATGAAGGATTCGCTCTGGAGATTTCAGATTTCGAAGGCGTTGTTGAAACTTGAACCTGCGAAGAGGATCGAAATAGATATTCTTAATAGTTCTCTGTTCTACGCGAATAAATGAAAACTGTCTAAAAGAGTATTTTAAAAGCAAAGATAAAATAAAATAAAAAATTAAATACGCCAATAAACAGAATTTAATTTGTATTTATCGATAGATTAGGGAAGTAAAGTACACATGCTTATACTCTAGATTTTCCTGATTAATAGCTATGTTAATGATAAAATTCATTATCTTCGTAACATACAATATATATCATCAAATTATAATAAAATTGATGTATCTATCTATCTATATACTTATTTGTGTAGTGATTTGCTGATGTGTCGTGTTCATAGCGAATTTTACAACTTTTCGCTTACGTGTCAGTTTCAGAATGAGTTT
Organism: Eutrema salsugineum; assembly: GCF_000478725.1. NCBI lineage: Eukaryota > Viridiplantae > Streptophyta > Magnoliopsida > Brassicales > Brassicaceae > Eutrema > Eutrema salsugineum. The sequence continues at coordinate 795,375 of NW_006256867.1, forward strand.
CAGCTGCAAAAAGACTGTTTAACCCTATTTTGCAATTACATTTCATTTTTTAATTAGTTCTTATGTGATGATGTGTTAAAAATAACTTAAAACAAACCGCTCTCAATTATTTTGGTTTAATGCTTAATTTGGTTATCAAATCAAACCGTTTCTAAAATTTTATAAAACCAAAATTTAATAAGAATCTAACAAAAAATAAAAATCAATAAATAGTCTAATGGAATGACGGTATTTGTGATGTCTAGGTTAGTTTTCAACTTCAAATATTTTAGTATAAATATGTACGACTTCTTTCTAATTTTCTCACACGTCATACCCTTCTAAATTGTTTAATGTCTAAAATACATAGAAAAATGATCAAAATCGAATAAATTCGTACGATACTTCAAAAACTACGTCTAAAATACATAGAACAGTGATCAAAAGATCTCAAACTATTTAAATTAAATTATTTAAATATTAATATATTTTATCTACTATCTTTTACACTGTTTTTACGGTCATGCCTTCAAACATTATAAATAAATCTAACAAACAAATATACTCAATAATAGAGAATAAAAAACAAATGAATCCAAACTACTATTAAATATTTAAACAACCAAATAAAAAAATTATATATGTCCACGCAAGGCGTTGATAAATTCACTAGTTTGAGTTTTATTAGCTTGAATTAATAATTACGGCATATCCCTACATATTATAAGAAAAAAATATATGCTGGATATTGCCAAGTCTTAAGATTCACTGGAGTAACCTTAATTATCTTCTTAATTTGTCATCTTATTACAATCATTTTCTTGTCTTACACATTTTTGGATTGTAATGTTGTTTTTGTTAACATCTAACTTGTTTTAACTGGAATCTAAAGTTACATAGAATGTACATTTTGGATTGTACTGTTATGGAATGAACAAACCTTTTTTTACCCATAGCTAAACAAAAGTAGTTGACAAAAAAAACATAAAACCATTTAATTTAGAGTCAACTGACAAATAATTTTATAGGGGGCAAAATGTTAATTATTCTTTGGTTGTGGGTGTTCTGGGAAATAAAATAACTATCATGGTGTAGTGTCTTTCCTTTTAAATAAAATAATATTAGGGTGGACGTGAGCATATTTCACATTATTGAGGACAGCATGGCAATTTTCTACTTTTTCTTTGACTAGAAAACGCAACCGTTTTACCCGATCGCCGTGATGACGGCGAGACGAACCCTAATGTGATCACGAGTCAAACCCTAGATCCGGCCTTGCAGAAGAAGCAACGACAGCTAGAGAAGATTAGTCTTCATCCTGCTTTCATTCTGCAAATGGTCTTGAAACTTTTCGAGAGAATCACGAGAATGTTGTTTTTTTTATTTGTTCATATTGTTTTCGTTCAAAGTATTTGACATTTTAGATATTCAAATTAAACTCAACTCAACGGTTTGATTTGTAAACATTTCACGTGACATTTAGGAATTGAATTCAGGGAGAAACCGCACGTCTTTGCATGCCTATATAAATAAGGTCATTAGCCACACGTAGTACGTACTCATCAAAGAAGAAGAAGAAGAAAAAAGAATTCATCAAAAGATTCCAAGAAAACTACGTACATTTTCTAAAATCACTTTCTTCTAAATTCATAATGGTTTCGATGGAGGCCTTAGCGATGGCGGGAGCTGATTGTCAAGAATGGGGACTTAGTATCGAGGAATGGGAGCTTCAAGAATCCGTCGTTCCACCCCATTTACTTGCAGATGATTCTGATGAAGAAGAAGATCAAGATCTAGATGATGATGATAGCGTTTGCATTGGTTTAGCGACTAAACGAGATGTTACTTGTGACATTAGAGCATCGGTTGGGAAATGGATTAAGCAATCTATCTCAAATATCGTTATTCACCTCAAGCTGCTTAAATTCTTGACGCTTATTCTTGAGAACTTTTTGTTCAGCCATGTTATCGAGTTTCTTTTGTAATTTTTTTTCTTAGGAGATCTTTGTTTTCCTTAGAAAAATGGATTGATTTGTAATATGTAAGTATTGTATGCAATTTTGATAAATTGAAACCAAACATATGATTTTTTATTTATTCAGTGTACATGGTTACATATATATGAAGCTAAGGATGGGAAAAAAAGACCAAACGAAACAAAAATCAATAAACGTATGCGGTATGTCGCTGCCTCCGGTTGATTGGCAGGTTTAGGGTTTAGTCGTTTAGAGTTTCGTTCCAAATAAAGCCTCCTCTAAGCACTCTTGACTCTTCTACTTCCCGACTCTTTATGATCGATGAAACATTATATTTCATGATGGATAGGTTTGTCATGGGGCCTCGATTGCATTATATCTGGTACTTCTTGGGAACCTAGAAGCCATCTTTTTTTCGATTGCCCTTATTCACGTTTGATTTGGAATCTTTGAAGATGAAGCTATATATCTTTTCCAAATGCTCCCTGATCTTTCTCTACTTCAAAAGATTCTGAGAGTGGTTAACAACAATTCAAGTGCATTGAAAAATCAAGGCTCAAATTATGGTGAAACATTAATGTTTTGTTGGTCCAACCGCTAGTCTCTTCTCCTTTTTTTAGCTTTGGTCCGTTTTGTCATATTAGTGGCTGCTAAGTTTGCTCTCTCTTCCTTGTTCTGATCTGTGATGGTTTTATTTTGTAATGGTTGTTTGGTTCTTGTTTAATTCTTTCGTAAATTTTCGATTTTTATTAAAGAAAAAAAAAACGTAACAAAAACAAAAATGAAAATGAAACTGAATCTCTTTAAGTAATTGTACTATTTGAGTACTGGAAAATGCAGACCCGAAAGTTTTTTTTTTTTGGGGAAAATGCGGACCCTAAACTTCAGAATCATATGTATATTAGTATATGTTATATTCATTCACGTTTCTCTAAGAGCACAAAAAGGGAAAAGTCTCGTTTTTCATGTTATATCTTTCAAACGAAAGAAGGAAAGAAAGAAAAAAAAAACGTATTGTGTCGTATAAATTCACGAGAATCTCGAATACGGTGTTATTATTAAAACACAGCATGACGTTTGCATCACTACGTAATATCTGCGTGTGAATTAGTGCCATTATATATTTCAAAGTTATCTAAATCGAAAATATATCTCCGACTTCAGACAAGTTGAAATCCACGACGTATCCTTATACATAATGGCAAACCGAGTTTTTTTAGGGTCTCCACCTAACGATGTCATCTTATTTTTTCAAGATTGGATTAGGCATACGATTAAATTTTATGTTTTGAGTTTGCGGAAAATATTTCACTTTTAACACAAACAATTTCATTCCAAAATTTCTAATTTTATGGTCAAACAGGCCAATCAAAATATTTTTGAAAAAAAAATAATAATAAAAAATAATCATAGTTCTAATACCACCAGCATTAACATTCTCAAATTTGAGGAATCTTATATATAAAGGATGGCCAACTCTCTCCATATGAGTGCAACCTCAGCATTTTAGAGTTAATATGGAGATGACATGTGTCAATTTTTAATTTGAAGTTATAATTTTTAAATAAAATTAATTAATAAATTTTAATATTAAGTTCTTAACAATTCAAAGAAAATGAAAAGTTTTTTTATTAATTGATTTTTAATTAAGGTTTATGTAAATATTAAACAAGAATTTATGTTATAATTAATTAAAAATATTGATGATTTTTGTATAAAAACTTTTGATTTGTTAATAATATGAAAAGTTTTTTTTTATTAATTGATTCTTAAATAACATTTATGTAAATATTGAATAAGAATTTATGTTATAATAAATTAAAAATATTGATGGTTTTTTGGTATAAAAATTTAATTTTTTTAATGATATTGCATTTAAAATTGATTGATTTATAATAATATATCAATTGATGATTATGTTTTTTAGAAAAATAAAAAATATAGAAATTTGAAATAGTTGAAGAAAAAAGCCTGCATGTTATGTGCGGGTATCTTATATATAAAAGATGGCGAACTCTCTCTCTATATGAGTGCCACCTCAGCATTTTAGAGTTAATATGGAGATGACATGTGTCAATTTTTAATTTGAAGTTATAATTTTTAAATAAAATTAATTAATAAATTTTAATATTAAGTTCTTAACCACTCAAAGAAATTAAAATTTTTTTTATTAATTGATTCTTAATTAACATTTATGTAAATATTAAACAAAAATTTATGTTATAATTAACTAAAAATATTAATGATTTTTTATAGAAAATTTTTTGATTTGTTAATAATATGAAAAGTTTTTTTTATTAATTGATTTTTAAATAACATTTATGTAAATATTGAACAAGAATTTATGTTATAATTAATTAAAAAATATTGATGGTTTTTTGGTATAAAAATTTAAATTTTTTAATGATATTGCATTTAAAATTGATTGATTTATAATAATATATCAATTGATGATTATGTTTTTTTTAGAAAAACAAAAAATATATAAATTTGAAATAGTTGAAGAAAAAAATCTGTTATGTGCGGGTATTCACCTAATTACTATAATTCCTAGTCATGAGGAATGGAAAGCTAAGTATTTCTTATAGAAACTGATTGCTCAGCCAAATAAGCATCTTTGTTTGGCATCTACAAGGTCTGTGAGAGGCTTCAGAAAATTAGACTAATGTGTCCCCTAAAAATGTGTTTGAGCTTGGCATTCGAACATTGGGTCTCCTAAAAACTTGGTACTCCTGAAATCAAGTTCTGATGCATTTTAATAGGCAAAATATTGGTTCGATTATCTGAGAGCTTCAAAGGTCTTGTAGATTACAAAGTATAACCAAAGGTTAAGAAACAAAACCAATAAAAATACAAGCAATAAAAGCTCCCATACTTTGATTATTGTAGATGACATAAGCAAAATTTGAGAGAAGAAAAAAAGCCAATAAATAAATAAAATGAAAATGTGTAATGGTTGTAGTGAGGTACACTCTTGATAATAATAGAACAGAAACTCTAAACGACATCACTTCGTCGGAATTCAGCAAAATGGCGAACTTGGACCAAGACCAAATAAGGTCCAAAAGTGAAGAAGCCTGTTCAGAATCCAGTCTTCAACGGTCTTCTTCAAACCTGCAAAAAGACAAAGTGCAAAAGCAGAGTACAAACAGAGATGACGAGAGCCTCATTACAACTTGTACGATTGAAGTGTTCAATAAATTTGACACCCTGGCACGCCTGTTTGAAGAATGCTAACCACAAGAATGAGCTTGTTTTTAACTGTGGTAGAGTTATCTTAGGGTTTTCTATGTCTTTCTCAAACTCTTGTATAAATATCACGTAAGTTGTAATGAAGCCTTTAAGCTCTCAAAAATGAATTTCAGTCTAAAATATCTTTAAGTTTCAAAATTCTTTCATGGTATCAAAGCCAATGGCCGACCAATCCATGGAACCATATCCTTCCCCTTCTTTAAATGTTACAAACCGTGTTACTGTTACATTAACCCACAAGAACTACATCTTGTGGAAATCTCAGTTCGAAGCTTTCCTCCGTGGACAGCGTCTTCTCGGGTTCGTCAATGGCTCCATTCCTCGTCCTGCCGAGACCATTCAAATCCGCTCTGGCGATGTTACTAGTTCTGTTCCGAACCCAGATGTTGAAAAGTGGGAGCAGACAGATCAAATCGTTCAGTCGTGGCTTCTTGGTTCTTTTTCAGAGGATCTCCTGAGTCTTGTTGTTGGCTGTACGTCTTCGCAAGAGGTTTGACAGTGCCTTGCAAATCATTACAACAAGGTTTCTGCTTCTCGTCTTTTTGAGCTTCAATGCAAGATTCAAACCATCACCAAAGCTGAACGGCCAATGTCCGAGTTTCTCCAAGAGATTAAAGCTATTTGTGACCAGCTCAAGTCGATTGGCAGTCCAGTCACTGAGAAAATGAAGATCTTTGCTGCTCTTCATGGCCTTGGTCGTGAGTTTGAACCCATAAAGACAAGTATTGAATGTTCTGTTGATTCTAATGCCTCTCTCACCTTCAACGACGTCATCCCTCGTCTCACTGCCTATGATGATCGTCTTCAAGGCTATCTCACCACAACGGACATCACGCCTCACCTTGCTTTCAATACTGTTCCTTCCAACTATTACAACAATGGAGGAAGAGGACAGTTCTATCAAAGAGGAGGAAGAGGCCGTGGCCGTGGATCCTTTTCAACTCGTGGTCGTGGATTTCCACAACAAAACTCGGCTTTTAGGAACTCTCAAGGTTCTTCAAATATCGAAAACCGTCCCATTTGTCAAATCTGCGGAAAGAAAGGTCATGATGCTCTTAACTGTTGGCATCGGTTTGACAATGCTTATCAAACTGAGAATGTTCCTGCTGCAATGGCTGCTCTGAGAATTACTGACATCACCGAGCAATCTGGACATGAGTGGTTCCCTGATACTGGAGCAAGTGCTCACATAACAAGCTCCACGCACCATCTTCAACAATCTCGGCCTTATACTGGATCCGACACAATCATGGTTGCAGATGGAAGCTTTTTTTCCATCACTCATACTGGATCCACAGTAGTTGGCTCTTCCTCAGATATGTTGCCTCTTACTGATGTTCTAGTATATCCAGATATTGCAAAATCTTTGCTTTCAGTGTCCAAGGTCACCAAGGATTATCCTTGTTCTTTTACATTTGACTGTGATGAGGTTGTTGTTAAGGACAAGGTAACCAAGAAGGTACTGCTGCTGGAAAGAAACAATGAAGGTCTCTACAAGGTTCAATGTTCGAATAAGCCCATACCTCAAGTACTTTACTCCTCTAGACAGCATTCTGCAAGTAGTGTTGTTTGGCATAGGAGATTGGGTCATCTAAATGCTCAAGTTCTGCAGAAGTTGACTTCTTCTAAGGCTATTTTAATTAATAAGAGTAGAAGTGTGGTGTGTGAGTCATGTCAGCTTGGAAAAAGTTCTAGACTTCCATTTTCCGATTCTGTTTTTGTTGTAACTAAACTAGTTCAAAGAGTGCATTGTGATATTTGGGGACCTGCACCAGTTGTATCGGTGCAGGGTTTTCGGTATTATGTAATACTTACTGACAACTGGTCTCGCTATTGTTGGTTTTATCCTTTAAAGTACAAGTCTGATTTCTACTCAACATTTGTTGCCTTTCAAAGGCTTGTCGAAAATCAGTTCAACACCAAAATCGGAACCTTTCAATGTGATGGTGGAGGCGATTTTATAAACAAACAACTCCTTACATATCTAAGCAATGTGACATTCAACATTTTGTCTTATGCCCTCATACACCACAACAAAATGTTCTGGCTGAAAGAACGTACAGACACTTGGTTGAACTTGGTCTATCGATGATGTTTGAAAGTGGAATGTTGCAAAAATATTGGGTTGAGTCCTTTTTCACTTCAAATTTTTTTATCAATCTTCTTCCAACAAGTGCTCTCAAGGATAACAATTATCCACATCAACGGTTATATGGTCAACCACCAGACTATACAGCCTTAAGAACATTCGATTGTGCATGCTTTCCAACTCTTCAAGCTTATACTGCAAACAAGTTTGATCCAAGATCCTTAAAATGTATTTTTCTCGGCTATACTGCAAAGTATAAGGGCTACAGGTGCTTTTATCCACCAACTAGCAGAGTTTATCTAAGTCGACATGTTATCTTTGATGAGGAATCTTTCCCATTCAAAGACAAATATGCTTCTTTCTAGAAACCGACTGGGTCTTCTCTTCATACTGCTTGGATAAAAGGTCTTGAACTTCCTGCAACAATAACTGCAGAGTTTTCTTCTGATGTCACTGGTATTATCTTCTCTTCACCAACACCACCAATGTTCACAACCGATGATTTTCCTCCTCTTCAGTCCCCAAATTCAGCCATTTCTCCTGTTGATATGTGAATATCGACAAGGGACAAAACAGTACTTTTAGATCGGAAGCTCGGTTTTTATTAGATCAAATCAGGCAAATACAACTGAGTTCGGTTATTCAGGTAAGTAATAACGAACTAAGACTTAACGAAACTAAGAATCTAGCAGAATGAGTTCTCAGTCTCTAAGTCTTCTCGGGAATATCTTGTGTCTTCTTCGGTGTCGATTCGTCTCCCTTTATATATATCCTTTGAGTCAGTCTTCAAATACATCTTCGACGATATGGGACCGAGAGGACTTTCTTTTTCTCTCGGTTCCTTTCCTTTTCTTTCTGAAGTTTCCTTTTCTTTCTGAAGTTTCCTTTTTCAGTTAAAAAATTTTCCTATTTCGACCGAGCTCAGAGAAACCTTCCATTCCTTCGAGAGGTTTCTCACTGATCTCGGCCTATTGGGCTGTGTTCGGCCCAATGTTTCACTCGGCCCATCTTTCTCGGTACATCCCTTCGTAAACCGGGCTTATGTTATGCCAATCTCGGTTTGTACCGAAGAAAACCGGGGTGCGGTTTTCACCTCCAACAGTTAGCCCCCCCCCTCAGTTCGGTGAAAGGAGGTGACTTTCAGTCGAACTTGTTTCTTCGATTATCGGATCACAAACCGAGCTCGGTAACTGCTGTCGATTCACATTCCCGGACGTTTTGCGCCTGTCTTCAATGAGGCGCGTGAATTACAGGATTTTTGCAAAAATCGAGGAACTCACGATTTCCACTGTTTATAAAGGGGAAAACTCCTCTTCACATTCATTACTCTCGCTCAAGCATATATAAGGTACGCTACTCTCCCTTAGCTTTTTGTTTCTCTCTCTAATTTGTATTCGTAGTTCTCTCTCGTTTCTTCATCTTTCGCCGCCGCAAACCTTCGATTTTTCCGATCGATCTTCAAACTTCCCATTCGATCTTCAAACTTTCCGATCAATCTTCAATCTTTTCCGGTTGATCTTCAAGCTGTTCTTCATTCTTCTTAGATCTCCTTTGAATCTACTCTTCCGAGCTCAAAATGTCTTCTAGTTCCTCTATTAACTCTTCTTCCAATCAAATCCTTCTGGAAGATCGCCGCGAACCCTCAGAGCCGAGCTCCTCCTCTTCAAATCCTCATCAATCGAGTTCATCTCAGGAAGAGAGCAATCCTCCAAAGTTAGTTCGTAAGAACTCCAAGTCGGTGGAAGCTGGCAGCAGTCGTGCTAGACCTAGGGTTGAAGCCACCGAGCACCTGACTACAGAGACTCTTGAAATGGTAGCTCGGACCGGGCCAAATGCTGGCGGTAATGATCATGAGATCGAGGAGATCGAAGAGGACGAGGAAGAAAATCAGGAGGATGATGCCACTGAAGTTGGAGATGCCGAGGACAGCCTTGAAGCTGTGAACCATGCTTCGCCGCCACTCCCGAGACGGAAAGTAGTTCGTCCTCACAACGTGCCTGCTTGTTCTCTCTCCCCGGGTGTTGTTCGCGTTGTACTCGAGGAAAACGGTCTTGCGGACAAGGTCATCTTTATTATACCGGAAACGGGAGATCGGCCATGGGACGTTCCTGAGGGCTTCCTTTGTGTCTACCTGACGTATTTCACACAATGCGGGCTTTCGTTCCCAATTCCTTCCCGTCTGCTCGGGTACTGCAATCGGCGAGGCGTAGCTCTCACGCAGGTGATGCCGGCTTCTATAACGAACTATGTAGGGTTCGTCTCCTTATGTGAAGAGCTCGGTGAGATTCCATCCAGTCGGCTGTTCGAGGATCTTTTTTCGGTGAACATCCACAAATCCAAGGAGTGGTTTTTTGCTGCGAACGCTAAGCCGAAGAAGAATATCGTTACTGGACCTAAGCCCAGTAAATTTAACGACTGGGAATCTCTTTATTTCTATCTTGAGATGAACGATCTCACTGTCAGCAACTCTGACATCCCAACTCAATCAGAGTGGAAGATTCCGATTGGTAGATCTAGACGAGCTTATACTTATGCTAATTTTTGATTTCGTATCTCACTGACTCTTTTTCGGGTCTTCGCAGGTCGTCATCTCCCAAGTATCATCCTCAACTCCGGACTCACCTCCGAATTCGAAGCAGCTTTCAGTGAAGCCGGTAAGCGTCGCTGGCCTGAAGTTTTGGAGGAAATTCTTAATCGTCGAGCTAAGAAAGCAGGTCTGATTATCGAACTCGGTGTTGTTTGTTTTATCCTGAGTTTACTCCGAACTCTTTCTTGACATATCTTTATTGCAGGTTCTGTTCGAGAACCGAAATCGCGAAAGCCAAAAGCTCGAGCTAGCAAGCCTCGAGCCGCTCCTAAACGCAAATCACCGAAGTCGTGAGCTCAATGCACCCGGACCGCCAGGATGCTCTCACTGGACGAGATCCCAACTCTCTTTGGCGAAGAGGAGCCGAACGTGGCGGATCCGACCCCCGTCCCTGCTGCCGAAGGGACTAATGAGCAGCCGGAGGAACTGCTGCCTGCGGCGAACTCACCTGACCAAGCCGGTCAGAAGAAACTGAAGAAGAAGAAGTCTTCGAAGAAGACTAAGAGAACTGAAGATTCTTCTCGGGTGCAAGATGTGCCCGCTGAGTTCGATCCACCGGCGGCTGTGGCGTCGGACCTCGCTCTTTCTCAAGACCGAGCTGAAGCTTCTCACTCCCGCAAGAGACAAGCCAGGGATCATGCCGAGGGTTCTCCAGAGCCTGAGCCGGCGAAAAGGGCTAAAGTCTGTTTCGACTACGATGAAGAGACTCCGTTCGAGGAGAACGTCGACGCCTGCGCCGAGCTCTACCATAAGATCTCTTCCCAGGTCCCGAGCCTCCCGTCGGTCCCCGAGCTCCGGTTCCCAAACATGTACAAGGGGATCGCCCGTACAACTGCTGTGGTAATTTCTTAATTTTGTTTTTTTATTCAACAATTTTCCCAAGTGCGAGTTCTGATTCGATTCTCTCTTTTGCAGCTCGCCAGCCAGACCAATAACTTGGTCGCCACGTATGAAGTGGCTCTGTTTGACGAGCAAGTGAGGGTCACCGAGCTCGAGGAAAGGGTTGCTAAAGCTGAGGAGTGTCTTGCCACCAAGCTCCAAATCAACGATACCCTGCACTCTTCGGTGGATTTGCTGAAACAAAAGAGCGAGTTGAAGGCGGTGAAGGCTGAGCTGTCCGAGGCTCAAGGATTGCTCTCTAGGGAGTTCGAGAAGGACAACGGGCGATTGCAGGACATGGTGGCACACTGGAAGGCTCGGGCTAAGAGCGTGCATGCAAAAGCCTGTGAACGTTTAGAGAAGGTCATCCGGAGCTTGGATGACGCTGACAAGGCTCGGAAGCCATACTTGGTTGTCAACCAGCTTACGGGAGTGCTCGGCTTCATCAAACAGCTAAAGAAGAAGGGCTTATACGAGGTCCCGCCTGAGATGATCGCTGACATCGAGGCGAAGCATGCCAAGGCCTTAGAAGAGTTCCGTGCCGTCGACGCCTGCGTCCTTTCAGAGGAAGACAAGCGGATGTCTCCGTTCGCTGAAGAGGACGACATTCCGGTCGTGAACGTCACTCAGAGCGCGCAGGATCCTGCGAGAGGCGAGCAATTCGGCTCGAACGAAGACATACTCAATGCTGGTCAAGCTGCCATTTCGAAGACTGCTTAGTCTATTCTTCTTTATGTTTCTTTTTAATCGAACTCAACTGCCCTTTCATGGGTTATTTTTGTAATATTTATGTTTCTCTGAACCCTCGGTGGGTTCCTTTTGAACTTATTTGCCTCTCGGGAGGCTTTTAATTATATGCTCGTTCGTCTTCTTTCTTGTCTTGATAACTTAGAAAATCCTTTAAGTAGTAGATCGATATCTAACTTAACTTTCGACCCTCTTACGTCGGTAATGATTTGTGATTAATGCTTAAGTACTAGATCGGTATATAGTAGATGATATTCGAACATAACTTTTATTATAGCGAATTGCGATAATTCGGCTTACGTTTTGCGAGTGTTGTGAACTCGGCTTATGGTGCGAATCTGAGGAGTTCGGCTTTATTGTGCGAGCGTTTAAGCTCGGCCTGGGGAACCCAAGTGAATCGTTTCGTACTGGAAGAGTGAATTAATTCGAACTCCTGTAAACGCACGAAACGAGTTCAAGGTTTTCTAAGTCGAACCTAAGTATGCGAGATGTGCTCGGCTTGTTGTTCTTGGTGACTTAGAAATTTAACTACGGGACTGGGTCCAGCTTTTAACATGTGGTTTTACCACGGCACCATGTGGGTGCTCGCGAGACGGATCTCGGCTTTTAAGTTTGTATTCGTGTGGAATGCTATCGAACAACTGGCCAGGAAGTCAATGTAAGAACAAGGAGTTCGGTACCTTGTGTTTTCTGAACTAGATCTTAGACAGATTTGACATAATAAAATTTTATTGATGTTATAGCTGGACTCGGTAACGAGCTGCCTACGTACCCTTTAAAGGGATCAAGCCATTCGTAGTTCTAAGTACAAAAGTGTTTTTTGCTCTGACTAAGTAGCTCGGATGCTTTTTTTTTTTTTTTTTCGGTAGTTCGCAACGAACTAGTAGTAGTAGCGTTTGAGATGCATTGAGTTCCAAGATCACGGGATCGGAGTTCCGACTAACTTCATAAGTTGATAAACGCCGGGCTTGACCACCTTCATCACTTGGTACGGTCCTTCCCAGTTTGCACCAAGTTTTCCTGCGTTCTTTTCTTCTGTATTTTGATAGACTTTGCGAAGTACGAGATCGCCATCTTCAAAGTGACGGCCTTTAACCTTTTTGTTGTAGTAGCGAGCTGCAAGTTGCTGGTAGTTCTTTATTCGGAGCAATGCTCGTTCGCGGTGTTCTTCGACTAAGTCGAGTGCGTCAATCATCATGTTGTTATTCGCGTCGGGTTGCTGGGTAAGCATAGTTCGGCTGGACACATAACTTCTGTGCCATATGCAAGGAAGAATGGTGACTGACCGGTCGAACGTCGTGGTGTAGTTCGGTGAGACCACAAGACGCCGTCAAGTTCGTCCGCCCAAGTTCCCTTAGCGGTATCGAGTCTTTTCTTTAGCCCGTCGATGATGGTCTTGTTTGTAGCTTCAGCTTGTCCGTTTCCTTGCGGATATCGCGGGGTAGAGAAACTTAGTCGAATCTTCCACTTGGCACAAAAATCTGTGAAAATGATCGAAGTGAACTGGGTTCCATTGTCCGTAACGATCTCGTACGGGACTCCGTGTCGGCAGATGATGAACTTCCAGACGAACTTCTTGACATCGATTCCATGAATCTCGGGGTATGCTTCGGCTTCAACCCATTTGGTGAAGTAGTCCGTGACGACCAGAACATATTGCTTCTGAGTTGTAGATCGGCGAAAGGGACCGATAATATCCATTGCCCAGCGCATGAAAGGATATGGTGCGGTCGAGGTCATCAGGAGCTCGGTAGGAAGATTGATCATTGGACCACGACGTTGGCACTTCTCGCAGCGTGTCGTATACTTCTCGCAATCAGAGAGCATAGTAGGCCAGTAATAGCCAGCTTTTTTTATCTTAAATGCCAAAGACCGAGCTCCGGAGTGATTTCCTCCTTCTCCTTCATGGACCTTCTGCATTACTTCCGTGATGTCGTTGCCGTGAACGCAAGTCAAGAGTACACCGGACGCATCCCATCTGAGGAGAGTACCTTTAATGACCACATATCGAGCTGCGCGAGCCTTAAGGCGCCGAGCTGCCCATTTATCTACGGGAACTGTTCCGTCTCCGATGTATCCCACGATCTCTAAGGTCCAATCTTCGGGTTCGTCTTCTCCTTCGGCTTCGATATCGATTGGAACATGTTGGCCTTCGGATTCGTCCTCGGGATCGGATTCGTTATCATTGAGTTCGTCCGTGTCGTTGTTGAGATCAGGAATGGCCTCTTTGGGTTTCGTCTTCCGGGTGAGGGGTGGAGCGAGATTGGGTTGGGCTTCGTAATCACGCCGTCTTGTAATGATACTGCAGTTCGGAGTGGGCTCGATACTTGGTCGCTCGATTGCTGCAATTGGGATAGTTCGCCGAAGATCGGGATCAGAATTAGTCGCGAGAGCGGCTAAGGCGTCGGCGGTTGCGTTCTCATCTCGAGGTATTTTTGTAAGTTCGAAGGTAGAGAACTCCGAAGCAACAGCCTTGAGGACTGTGAGATATGCATCCATGCGGTCGTTCTTGCCCTCGTATTCGCCGTGAAACTGGTTAGCCACGAGTTGAGAGTCGCAGTAGGCGTGCACATGCTCGGCGCCGATACCTTTGGCAAGTCGTAGTCCGGCAATCAATGCTTCGTACTCGGCTTCGTTATTGAACGCCGGGAAACCGAGTCGAAATGACTGCTCGATAACTTCTCCTTCGGGTGATTTGAGACGAATTCCGACTCCAGATCCTTTATGAGACGAGGAACCATCCGCGTGAAGGATCCAGGGTTGTACGACCGGATTAGCTTCGACGAGCTCCGGTGGGAGTTCAACCAAGAAATCTGCCAGGACTTGGGATTTCGTTGCAGTTCTTCCTCGGTATTCGATGTCGTATTCGCTGAGTTCGATGGCCCACTTTGCGAGTCGTCCTGATTGACTTGGGCTATGGAGGAAAGTACGAAGAGGGTGATCGGTCAGGACCACGATCGCGTGAGATTGGAAGTACGAGCGTAATTTCCTTGCAGAAATAACCACGGCAAAGGCGAATTTTTTCCAAAGTCGGATAACGATACTCCGATCCATCGAGGGATTTGCTTGTGTAGAAAATTGGCTTCTGCTCGCCACGATCTTCTCGAACAAGTACACTACTGACTGCGAACTCCGAAATCGCGATATAAAGATAGAGTGTCTCGCCGGTTTCAGGTTTGGATAAAACTGGCGGAGTGGACAAGTATTTCTTTAGCTCCGCGAAGGCTTCTTCACACTTCTCATTCCATTCAAGATGTTTGTTACCGCGAAGAAGTTGGTAGAAAGGTAAGCACTTGTCCGTCGATCTGGATATAAACCGATTAAGTGCTGCGATACGTCCGGTGAGTCGCTGAACTTCGCGTTTGGTTGTCGGCGATGGGAGCTCGAGAATAGCTGCGATCTGCTTTGGATTAGCTTCAATGCCTCGCTGCGTAACAATGTATCCGAGGAACTCTCCAGATGTCACGCCGAACGTACACTTGGTGGGATTAAGCTTCTTACCATATTGGTCCAGAATATCAAAGCATGTGCGAAGATGGCCGACGTGTTCGGAAGCGATGAGCGACTTCACGAGCATGTCGTCGATGTAAACTTCCATAGTCCGCCCGAGCTGGCTTGCGAACATCCGGTTTACCAGTCGTTGGTACGTTGCTCCAGCATTCTTCAGGCCGAAGGGCATGACCTTATAGCAGTAGATGCCGCGGTCCGTGATGAATGATGTCTTCTCCCGATCTTGCGGATGCATAAGGATCTGATTGTACCCGGAGAATGCGTCCATAAACGAGAGTAGTTCGTTCCCGGCAGTCGCTTCCACTAGGCGGTCGATATGAGGCAAGGGAAAGCTATCTTTCGGACACGCCTTATTGAGGTCTGTAAAATCGACGCAGATCCTCCATTTACCATTCTTCTTCTTTACGACCACGGGGTTTGCTAACCAATCTGGGTACTTGACTTCGGTGATGGATCCGGCTTTGAGTAACCGTTCGACCTCATCATTCACGGCTTGTGTTTTCTCTGGTCCGAGCTTTCGGCGTTTCTGCTTGATTAGCTTATACGTCGGATCAATGTTAAGCTCGTGACACGCGATCTGTGGATCGATCCCTGGCATATCTTCTACCGACCAAGCGAAGGTTGATGAATGCTGTTACAGAAAGTGAATGAGTGGCTCGCGGATGACTGGATCGCGCTCGGCGCCGATTCCGACTTGATGCTCTGGCCTTAGTTCGTCGATGCAAACTTGAACGATCGATTCCTGTTTAGGTTTTGTCTGCTGGACGACGAGCTTGTCCGTTGGTCCTAACGAACTAATGACACAAGCTTTGTTGGCCGAATGAAGTCTGCACTCGTTTATGTAGCACGATCGAGCAACGGCTTGGTTTCCTCGGAGAGTGTAAACACCATCGGGAGTCGGGAACTTTAGGCACTGATGGTACGTCGAGGCGACCGCTTTCATCGCGTGTAGCCAAGGTGTAACGAGAATAGCGTTCTAGATCGCTGGTTTGTCGAGGATAAGGAACTGGATAATCTTTGCGACTCCGCCGAGGTAGATCGGAATATTGACCATGCCAACTCGAGCTGGTCGAGTGCTTCCTTGAAGATAATGTTAACCGAACTACCCGTATCGCCAAAATACGGCTAACTTCAACATCGTTGAGGAGTAGTTCGACGACGATAGCATGGTTATGCGGTTTATGCAGCCCGATTGTATCGGCCTCGGTAAATACCAAGGGTGTTCCCTTCGGCGGATCCTGCGGGGCTTTGGGCGCGCTGGCGGCCTGTCTGCTGTACTCTTTGATGGCTCGAACCGAATAACTGCAAGCTTCGATTGCCCCCATTATCATGTTGACATGTTTCCGCGCCTTAGGAGCGTGATTCTCTGGTGCTCGGTCATCACAATTCCGTTTCTGTTGCTCGGGCAAAACAGGCGGATTCGGTGGTGGCGGTGGTAACGTCGGTAAAGCCGGTGGAGTTGGTGGATCTTTGGCGAGTGCTTTCTCAAGCTGTTCATTGTTTGGTCGAGGCATGTGTGAACGACGGAGATCGTCAATCGAAAGTTGCCCGCCGCTCTTAGACGCGTTCGAACGTCGGAGATCGTCGACCGAGATCGGTTCCTTTCGATATAGGCCGAGTAGGTATTCTCGCAGATGTCTGCATTCTTCGGTGCTGTGGCCCCTACGGTTATGGAACTCGCAGAACAATGATTCGTCTTGATCTTCTTCACCGCGGACCCACTTATTGTTCCATTGTTTGTTCGGTTGTTGGATTGCATTAGCATAGAACTTCTTGTGATTCTCATACCCTCGACCGTATCCCGATTGCGGCTCATTAGTCGCTGTTTTTGGACATTCGGGTTGCTTCGGTTAATAACTCTGCTCGTAAGCCGCTTTTTCTTCCTCTTCAGCGATGTAAGTATTAGCTCGGTGCAATGCGTCTTCTAATGTCTGTGGAGGGTTATGGGTGATCGCAGTCCGGAAGCTAGTCTTTATCCGAGCTCCTTTCTGAAGACATAGGAGAGCGGCTTCATCGCTAATCGTACAATTAGCAACGATTGTCTTGAAGCGCTGGATGAAATCACGAAGGCTCTCGCTTGGTCCTTGGGCTATTTGCCAGAGCTCGGAGTTCTTGGTGTTCTGTCCAATGAACATGGAAAAGTGTTTGACGAAAGCCGTCGTTAACTCCTTGTAGTTATCGATTGAATTGGCTTCAAGTCGCGAGAACCAGTCGAGAGCTACTCCTCCCAAACTTTCCACAAATAGTTGGCACTGAACTGCGTCTCTCTCTTCGGCGGATTTGAACTGGTATCGGTTCATGCAGATGCCAAACGATGTCAAGAAGTGTCGGGGGTCAGTATTGCCCTCGTAGACTTTTACTTCAGTTTCTCCATGTGTTTGACCGGCGTCCCTGCTACGCGCGGTGTGAAGGGTGTCTTCTGCGTTTCCTGAATGACGCGCTCGATTTCCGGAGCCGCGCTTGTTGCTTGATGTATCTTTGAAGTGATATCGCGAAGCTGCGCCTTCATTGTTTCGAACTCGGCGTCTCGGCTTAAATCCGATGCTGGTGCATTCGCTGACCCGACTGCAGTAGACCTCATAGTTCCGGCTGGATCTCCGTCGGTATTAAGATCATCAATGATGTTCCGAACTCGAAGAGGAGTTCGGCGATTTGTGTCGCCATCTGACTGAAGCGCTCCTCGCTTCTTTTGTTGATGGCCTCAAACTGGGCATTGAACACTTGGAGCAGTAGTTCGGTTCCATAACCTCCTACGGCTGCGGGGGTTTGGCCGGCTACAGTTCCAGCGTTTTCTCCAGGAGTTCCTCCTCCTTGTTCTGTTGGGGCGTTAGCGTTCTCTCCACCGAGAGGGTTTCCTTCTTCGTGAATGTTGGCTTGGTCTGCCATCGCTGATTCAATCTTTCCGAAGTCCGATCTAAAACTTGAGAAATCTGTTTAAGTCCCCCTACCTAGCGCGCCAATTGTTGATATGTGAATATCGACAAGGGACAAAACAGTACGGAAGCTCGGTTTTTATTAGATCAAATCAGGAAAATACAACTGAGTTCGGTTATTCAGGTAAGTAATAACGAACTAAGACTTAACGAAACTAAGAATCTAGCAGAATGAGTTCTCAATCTCTAAGTCTTCTCGGGAATATCTTGTGTCTTCTTCGGTGTCGATTCGTCTCTCTTTATATATATCCTTTGAGTCGGTCTTCAAATACATCTTCGACGATATGGGACCGAGAGGACTTTCCTTTTCTCTCGGTTCCTTTCCTTTTCTTTCTGAAGTTTCCTTTTTCCGTTAGGAAACTTTCCTATTTCGACCGAGCTCAGGGAAACCATCCATTCCTTCGAGAGGTTTTTCACCGATCTCGGCCTATTGGGCTGTGTTCGGCCCAATGTTTCACTCGGCCCATCTTTCTCGGTACATCCCTTCGTAAACCGGGCTTATGTTATGCCGATCTAGGTTTGTACCGGAGAAAACCGGGGTGCTGTTTTCACCTCCAACATCTCCGGTCTTAACTACTGATGATGCAAGAAGATATTATGGGCGTACGGCATGCTCAGATCATGAACTTATAGGCGACGGTGTCTTTCCTGCATCACACAGGATAGTTATACCAGAACAGCCTCCATCTACTGATGCAACAACAACAACATTTCCTGCCTCCACAGAACCAGTACCTGCAGAGTTATCTCAAGCTCCTGCTCATAAAATGGTCACTCGCTCTAAAGCTGGTATTTCAAAGCCAAATCCAAGGTATGCACTACTCACACACAAAGTGTCATACCCCGAGCCTAAGACAGTTAAGACGGCTCTCAAGGATCCCGGCTGGAATGCAGCAATGAACGATGAAATGCAGAATTGCAGAGAAGGCATTGACTATCTTGAGACCTATTGTCCTGTTGTCAGAACACCAACTGTTTGAACTGTTCTACACACTGCAATGGTAATGGACTGGGACATCAAACAAATGGATATCATAAACGCCTTTCTTCATGGTGATTTAACTGAGGTTGTTTACATAAAACAACCTGCAGGTTTTGTTGATAAAGAACACCCTGATCATGTTTGTTTGCTACACAAAGCTCTATATGGTCTTAAACAAACACCAAGGGCCTGGTTTGACAAGTTTAGTAACTATTTGCTTGAGTTTGGTTTTGTTTGCAGCAAGTTGGATCCCTCTCTATTCGTCTACTCACAAAATGGCGATGTTATCATGTTGTTACTTTATGTTGATGACATGGTTATTACGGGCAACAAGTCTTCTGCAATGACCAAGTTCCTCATCGACATCAACAGACATTTCAGAATGAAAGATCTCGGCCAAATGCATTATTTCTTAGGCATTCAGGCACATTTTCATGAGGAGGGGCTTTTCTTGTCTCAGCAAAAATATGCTGAAGATCTCCTTGTTGTGGCTGCAATGAGTGACTGCTCATCCATGCCCACTCCCTTACCTCTGCAACCGCATCTTACCCAAATCAAACTGAGCTCTTTGAAAACCCAACATATTTCAGAAGTTTTGCCGGAAAGCTGCAATATCTCACTCTAACTCAGCCAGACATTCAATATGCTGTGAACTTTGTTTGCCAGAAGATGCATCAACCTACTGTCTCAGACTTCAATCTGCTCAAACGTGTTCTTCGCTATATCAAGGGCATGATAACAATGGGTATTACCTTTCGGAAGGACACTGACTTCCTTCTCAGAGCTTACAGTGACTCTGATTGAGCTGGCTGCCCTCTAACACGGCGATCTACTGGTGGTTACTGCAATTATCTTGGAAAAAAATTTATCTCCTGGTCCTCAAAGAAGCAGACCACCGTGGCCAAAAGCTCAACTGAAGCAGAGTATCTTGCCTTATCCGAAACATCAATTGAGCTTACTAGGCTTGGCAACCTCCTCAAGGACCTAGGTATTCCCATTCATGTCACACCTGAGATCTTCTGTGACAATCTCTCAGCTGTTCAGCTCACCGTGAATCCCACATATCATGCTCGCTCCAAGCACTTTGAAACTCATCATCATTATGTTCGTGAGCGTGTTGCTCTTGGCTCACTGGTGGTAAATCATGTCCCATCTCAACTGCAGATCGCTGATATCTTCACCAAATCTTTACCAGCGACTGCGTTCTTCTCCTTGTGATTCAAACTTGGCGTAGAAGTTCCTCCCACGCCATGTTTGAGAGGGGCTAATAGAACAGAGACTCTAAACGACATCACTTCGTCGGAATTCAGCAAAATGGCGAACTTGGGCCAAGACCAAATAAGGTCCAAGAGTGAAGAAGCCTGCTCAAAATCCAGCCTTCAACGGTCTTCTTTTTCAAACCTGCAAAAAGACAAAGTGCAAAAGCAGAGTATGAACAGAGATGACGAGAGCCTCATTACAGCTTGTATGATTGAAGTGCTCAACAAGTTTGACACCCTGGTACGCCTGTTTGAAGAATGCTAACCACATGAATGAGTTTGTTTTTAACTGTGGTAGAGTTATCTTAGGGTTTTCTATGTCTTTCTCAAACTCTTGTATAAATAGCAGCTAAGTTGTAATGAAGCCTTTAAGCTCTCAGAAATTAATTTCAGTCTAAAATATCTTTGAGTTTCAAAATCCTTTCAGATTAAAGTCATTTCTTTTATTTAGTTTAGCAGACAAAAAGAAATGGAACTTCCACGTTTCATGAATTTTCATTACTTCGATTAATTTATTATAAATCAATATATATATATATATATATATATATATATATTTTTTGGTTAAATGTTAAATTTTATATCAAAATTTTGATTTTTTACAGACGATGCAGAGATACAACAAAAAAATTAAAAAACTGAAATTTAATATGGACAAAAACCGAGAAAGACAACAAAAACATAAATAAAGGCAAAAAAAACCAGAAGTGAAACTGAGAAGATAAAACCGAAGCAAAACAAGACAAAATCATTTTTATGCATGGTCCTTGATGTTTGATTAGGTAAATCCAATCGATCGATTGGAGAGTATTATTGACAATGATTATATACACAAGAGAGGAGAGATTAGCCGTTGGAGACTAATCAATAGATTCCTAAATTACAGAGGAGAATATATGATTTCCTGCAGTCAAAACGTCATATGCTTCGGACGTTGAGGCTGGATTTGAACTCGTTGAATAATGAAGCGGGAAGGCCTTGGTGAAAATGTCGGCATATTGGTGAGATGATGGAACATGAAGAACACGAACTTCTCCAAGTGCAACCCGTTCTCGAACAAATAAGATGTCTAGCTCAACGTGCTTGGTGCGTTGATGTTGAATGGGATTCGTAGAGAGGTAGACAGCACTGATATTGTCGCAATAGACGAGAGTTGCTTGTGTAATAGGACAATGAAGCTCGAGTAAAAGATTACGGACCCAAATTGTTTCGGCAACTGCATTGGCGACTCCTCGGTATTCAGCTTCAGCACTAGAGCGAGAGACAGTTGGTTGGCGTTTCGAAGACCATGAGATAAGGATGTCGCCAAAGAAGACACAATATCCAGATGTGGATCGACGTGTGTTTGGACAGCCAGCCCAATCTGCATCTGTGTAGGCAGTGAGTGTTGTGGTTGTAGACCGAGTGAAGTGGAGACCTTGGGTGATTGTTGCCTTGATGTAGCGAAGAATTCTGTTAAGAGCGTTGAAGTGTGGCTCACGGGGATCATGCATATATAGGCAAATTTGTTGAACGGAATATGCAATGTCGAGACGAGTGATCGTAAGATATTGAAGAGCGCCAGCAAGACTTCTATATAGAGTTGGATCTTCAACCGGTTTACCAATGTCAGCTCGAAGTTTGGCAGAGGTGTCGACGGGAGTGACACAGGGGTTACAATTAGTCATGTTGGCGCGGTGAAAGAGATCTGCAGCATAGTTTTGCTGACTTAGTAATATGCGATTTTCGTCCCTGTGCACATAGATGCCAAGAAAATAGTGAAGTAACCCAAGATCAGTCATAGAAAATTCAGATTTGAGAGAGGATATAATGGACCTGAGGAGAGTATCCGATGAGGCGGTGAGTAGGATATCATCAACGTAGAGAAGAAGATATGCAAAGTCTTTGCCACGGCGCATCACAAACAGGGAAGCATCACTTTTAGTGTTGATGAATCCAATTTTGGTGGCATATTGAGCAAAGCGTTGAAACCAGGCTCGAGGGGCTTGTTTAAGGCCGTAAATAGACTTCTTTAGGAGACAAACATGATCTGGTTTGGATGGATCAATGAAGCCCGGTGGCTGGTGCATGTAGACGGTTTCTTCTAAGTTATCATGAAGAAAAGCGTTTTTGACGTCTAGTTGATGAACTGGCCAGTCTCGTACAAGAGCAAGGTGAAGAACGGTTCGAATTGTAGTGGGTTTAACAACAGGGCTGAAGGTCTCATGACAGTCGACACCGATTTCTTGAGATTTCCCATTTGCAACAAGACGAGCCTTGTAGCGAGAGAGAGTGCCATCTGCATTAAATTTATGTCTAAAAAGCCACATGCAACGAATAATGTTAGTGTTAGGAGGCCGAGGAACAAGATCCCAAGTATTAGTTACCTTAAGAGCACCGTGTTCATCAGTCATGGCAAAGTTCCAATTAGGATCTCGAGCAGCTTCAACATGAGATGAAGGAAGAGGAGAAACAATGTCAGTATGAAGAGAAATGATTTTCTTGGTTTTGGTGATACCGCTTTGACTCCGTGTTTTCATACGGGTTGGTGGAGGCGGAGCTTGACTGGTTGAGGGAGCAATAGTAGAGGTAGAAGAAGCTAGTGGAGCCAAAGGAAGCAAAGAATGATGATCAGATTGTGGTGGTGTTGGATCAGAAGAAGGTACGAGGAATCTGTTGGTTGCACCGTCGAATGAGAAGAAGCAGTTGGTGAAGGAACATGAGCGGATGTGTGTGAAAGCGATGGGGGTGGTTGTTGCGAGGAAGAAA
The DNA here is from genome assembly GCF_000478725.1 of Eutrema salsugineum. NCBI lineage: Eukaryota > Viridiplantae > Streptophyta > Magnoliopsida > Brassicales > Brassicaceae > Eutrema > Eutrema salsugineum. The sequence continues at coordinate 818,316 of NW_006256867.1, forward strand.
CCGGCGATGAAGGAGGAGGAAGTTGGTCCATGATAGGAGAAAAAGGAGTGACAGGGATGAGAGGAAGCAGCTGATATGAGAATTTTGGGACTTGAGGCGAAGGAGATTGAGCTGCAGAGGTTGCAAAGGGGAATGTTATCTCATCGAAAACAACATGATGTGAGATGATGATGCGACGAGATGAGAGATCAAGACATCTATATCCTCGATGATTAGTCGGGTAACCTAAAAAGATGCACCGAGTTGAACGAGGGGAAAGCTTGTTGATAGAAGTGGGAAGAAGGTTAGGATAACATAAGCAACCAAATACCCGAAGGTGATCATATGAGGCAGTTTTATTGAAAAGACGAGTAAATGGAACCTCATTATTGATGGAGCTTGAGGGAAGGATATTAAAAAGATGAGCAGCCATGTTTAAAGCTTCAACCCAATATGTGTTGGGCATATTTGCCTGAAAAAGAAGAGCACGCACAAGATTGTTTATGGTACGTAAAGTACGTTCAGCCCTACCGTTTTGCTGATACGTGTAAGGACATGAAAAACGAGGTTGAATTCCATTTTCAGAGAAGAAATCATTGATAGTACGATTGTTAAATTCACCTCCATTGTCACTTTGAAAAGCTTTAATAGGAATTTGAAATTGAGTTTTGACAAAATTAAAGAAATGTAAAAAATTTTCCAAAACATCACTCTTTTTTACGTAGGGGATAAATCCAAACAAAGTGAGAAAACTGATCAAGAAAAATAATTTATTCCACTAACACTCGGGACGGAGAAGTCCATATGTCAGAGTGTATAATTTCAAACGGAGAAGACACGACAGAAGTAGATGAATAAAATGGTTAACGAATGTGTTTTCCTATCTGACAAGCATGGCCTAAAGAAGACACATTGTTTTTAGAGAATTTTAAAAAACCAGACGATGCTAAAAAACGAAGCACGGAATCACCGGGATGACCCAGCCGTTGATGCCAAATCGAAGCAGGAGTAAAGGTGAGAAGGACTTGATGCGATGTAGATGGAGACAGCGTAGAAACGGCATAAAGAGGTCCAGTGCTATCACAACGGATGAGAGGAGCTCGGGTATGGAGATCCTTAACAACAAAGCCAAAGGGGTCAAATTCCACAGAACAAAGATTATCAGTAGTAAATTGACGCACAGAGATAAGATTTTTAAGGATTTTTGGGCATAAGAGAACATTTTGGAGATAAAGAGGACGAGAGCTAGAAGGAATTGATGATTGACCATAAGCAATAGCAGGGACTCTACGAGTGGCTAGTTATGCCGTTTGGCCTCACCAATGCTCCCAGCACCTTCATGAGACTAATGAACCATGCCCTGAGACCATTCATTGGCGTGTTCGTAGTGGTTTATTTTGACGATATCCTCATCTACAGTAAAGGTTTGGAAGAACATCTAGATCACATCAGATCGGTTCTTGATGTTCTTCGCTCTCAATCTCTCTTTGCTAATTTATCTAAATGTTCATTCTGCACTAACGAGATTGTTTTCTTAGGCTTTGTAGTAAGTGCAGGAGGAGTTAAAGTAGATGAAGAGAAGATAAAAGCTATCAAGGAGTGGCCAACCCCCAAGAATATTGGAGAAGTCCGAAGTTTCCATGGCTTAGCAGGATTCTACAGGCGTTTTGTTCGTGATTTCAGCACCATAGCCGCGCCTTTAACCGAAGTAATCAAGAAAGACGTGGGGTTCAAGTGGGGAGAGGCGCAAGAACAGGCTTTTACAGCCCTTAAAGAGAAGCTTATCAATTCGCCCTTACTAGTACTTCCTGATTTTACTAAGACTTTTGAGATTGAATGCGATGCTTCTGGTGTAGGTATTGGAGCAGTTCTTATGCAGGATAAGAAGCCCGTCGCTTACTTCAGCGAAAAGTTAGGAGGATCAACGCTGAATTATCCCACGTATGACAAGGAGTTATACGCATTGGTTCGAGCTCTCCAGACGTGGCAGCATTACTTATGGCCTAAGGAATTCGTCATTCATACCGATCACGAGTCTCTAAAGCACCTCAAGGGTCAGCAGAAACTTTCCCCTACATTGTTAAGTACAAAAAAGGTAAAGATAATGTGGTCGCAGACGCATTATCCCGGAGGTACACTCTTATTTCGACTTTAACATCAAAGTTGATTGGATTTGAGCATATTATAGATCTTTATGAATCTGACACTGACTTTTCTGAGAGCTATGCCAAATGTCATAAGTTTGCCTATGAGAAATTTTATAGACAGGATGGATACTTGTTCTTCAGTAACCGATTGTGCATACCACGAGGATCCATTCGAGAGTTACTGGTACGAGAAGCTCATGGAGGTGGATTAGCTGGACATTTCGGCGTCACAAAGACACTTCTTGGGCTACAAGAGCACTTCTACTGGCCGAACATGAAGAAGGACGTTGAGAAAATCTGCTCTAGATGTGTCGTATGTAAGATGGCTAAGAGTAAAGTTCAACCTCACGGTTTGTATACTCCTTTGCCTATTCCTTCTCAACCTTGGACTAATATCTCTATGGATTTTGTAGTTGGCTTACCTCGCACCAGAAATGGTAGAGATTCTATTTTTGTAGTTGTTGACAGGTTTAGCAAGATGGCTCACTTCATCGCTAGCCACAAGACAGATGATGCTGTGAATTTAGCTAACTTGTTTTTCAGGGAAGTAGTACGACTGCATGGAATGCCACAGGTTATCGTTTCAGATCGAGACACGAAGTTCTTAGGACACTTTTGGCGAACGCTTTGGGCTAAGCTGGGAACAAAGCTCTCATTCTCAACTACGTGTCATCCTCAGACCGATGGACAGACCGAGGTGGTGAATAGAACGTTGTCCACACTTCTAAGGACTTTGGTGAAAAGTAACCTCAAGACATGGGAAGAGTGCCTGCCTCATGTCGAGTTTGCTTACAATCACGCTAAGCATTCTGCTACTCTCTTTTCTCCTTTTGAAATTGTATATGGGTTTAATCCACAATCACCTCTAGACTTGATCCCTTTGCCTTTAAGTGGAAAATGCAGTTTGAATGGCAAGGAGAAAGCTGAACAGGTCAGAAGAATTCATGCTAAGGCTAAGGAGAATATCGAGAAAAAGACAAAGCAGTATGAGAAGCATGCCAACAAAGGACGAAAGGAGCTGATTTTTGAAGAAGGCGATCTGGTGTGGATCCATCTGAGGAAGGAGCGATTTCCAGCTGAACGAAAGAACAAGCTAATGCCCAGAGTGGATGGACCATTCGCAGTCATCAAAAGAATCAACAACAACGCCTATCAGATTGATCTTCAAGGTAAGTATGACGTTTCTGATGCTTTCAATGTTTCTGACTTGCTTCCTTATGTTGCAGATTCAGATTTGAGGACAAATCCTTTTCAAGAGGGAGAGGATGATATGATCGTGACCAGCTCAGAGGAGGAGGAACCAGAGGTAGCTGGCAGGATCACTCGTTCCAGAGCTAGAGAGATGGCTAAGGAGGCTCACGCACTCATTGCCACAGAGGACAGCGATCACCAGGAGGCTGGAGCTCACATCTTCAACATCTCTATCTTGAAGAATGAGGAACCCAGTAACAATGACTAGGTAACTTAGGTGATGATTCTGTACTCTTTTCCTTGGTGAAGATTTTGAAAGGCAAGGAGGTTCTTCTCCAAGGTTTTTAACGAGGCAGAAATCATTGCTACGTCGAGTTACTTAGAAGTTGTTACTAATGGGTAATAATGTGCAAAGTCACAATGACTTGTGCACTTAGTATTTTGGCGCACCACTTAGGATTTTAGGGACGCCTCGCTGTTTTTATTTTAAATCAAACTTCCTGTTGTTTTTATTTAAACTTCATGTAGTTTTGTTTCTTTAGGGCTGCGATTTCTCTAAGTCTATATAATAGAGAAATCGCCTAAGTCATTAGGCAGCTTGGAATTTTAACGTAAAAAGAGAACAGCATCGTTTTCCTTGATTCCTTGACTCAAAAGTTCATTGAATTCGATTTTCTTACAAGTGTTTCTTACAAGAAAATCTTCAACCTATCATCTAATCGATTCCCCATCCTCTATTCTCGCCATCATCCCTTATCCATCGACCATACTCTCGCGAATCCATCACTACCAGATCGTTTCGGATCCGATCTCTTCACGCCACCATCTCGCATCATCAATCCGAGCCACTCACTACCATCGCCACTCATTGTCTCGCTCACTAGACCACCATCGCAAATCCATCGAGTCATCACCGCGCCACCACCACCACCTTATCGCCTCATCGTTCCATTTTGGTCAATATATCGCCACCGGTAGCCTTGTTCTTCAAAGTAGATTCCCTTGGATCGTATCAGTTGGTAACGTGATGAGTTTCCTGAGTTTGACCATTGTTGATTGGGCCATGGAGAGACATTGGGCCATTGAGGAGCAGTGGGCCATGGAAAGTAATTGGGCCAGTGGGGATAGTTTGGAAAAGCCCATGGTGGTGGAGATCCAGAACTGGAGTTGTTACCTTGCCAGTTGCTACGACCTGTTCTGTCCACCACGGCTATTGCGACCACCACGATTGCCACGACCGCCTTGGTTGAATTGGAACTGATTCTGAGATGAGGATGAGCCAGCGTCAAATTGAGATGGAGATGAGGCGATGAGAACTTGAGGCGATGATGCGTGATCTGTGTGAGAGGAGTGAGTTTGCTGTTTTGTCTTCAAGCGATCTTCTTCATCTTTGAGCATAGAGCGAGCTGTGTTGAATGTGCACGGAGGAGATCGATGTTTGATAACATTGATTATGCTATCAAACTTGGGACTTAGACCATTAAGGAGATGCATAACAAGAGCACGGTCAGATATTGGAGAGTTAACATTGGCGAGGAGATCCGAGAGAGATTTCAGTTTTTGACAATAGTCATGAACTGAGAGATCTCCAATTTGAAGAGTTCGAATCTCATTCTCGAGTTGGATTGCACGTGTCTCCTTGTTGTCGCGGAAGAGATTTTTTGATGGTAGTCCAAAGCTCTTGCGCGGAACACTTGGTTTTGAGGACAGATTTGAGCAGAGATTCAGAGAGAGTGCCGTATATCCACATCTTGACGGTTCCATCGATTTTAGACCATTGCGCGTCATTTGAACCGGTGGGCAGAGATGTGCCGTCAAGATGACCAAGGACAGAGAAACTGTGACAATGAGTTTCGAACAGTTCTCTCCAAATGTCGTAGTTCATTTGGTTCATGTCGAGAATGATTGGAATGTGAGCCCGGATCTGAGTGAGACTCAGGGAGCGATCGACGGCTGGTTGGATTTGTGTTGCCGGTGGTTGGATTTGTGTTGCCGGTGGTGTCTTCCATTGAATCAATGAGAAAGAAGGGAGAGAGAAATAGAAGAGTGAGAGGAGAGCGAGAAAATTGCAGAGAAGCGAAGAAGAAAATTGCAGAGAAGCAAAAAAAAAAAACAAAAAAAATTGCAGAGAAGAGTAGAGAAATTGCAGAGTATAGAGAAAAGAAAAGAAATTGAGAAGATTTTAAGAAAAGCGGCTGAGAAGCTTTAGGTTTAGAGCTTTTGCTCTGATACCATGTTTGATTAGGTAAATCCAATCGATCGATTGTAGAGTATTATTGACAATGATTATATACAAAAGAGAGGAGAGATTAGCCGGGAGACTAATCAATAGATTCCTAAATTACAGAGGAGAATATATGGTTTCCTATTCTGATACGTGACTCCTTGCCCACGAAACCATACTCTAATGCTTCAAGTACATCCTTCGATACATTCAATGTATGCCAGGCAATTATTGTTTGATGATCTTACAAAACAAACAGTTATTAAAGAAACGCAAGAGGAATAATGACGATGAAAAAACCGGTCGTGTGGATCTTTCTTCTTCGATCGAGGGCAAATCTCCCGCAATTTTTTTTTAAATAAAGGTGGAATCTTTAGGCAAAAACTGTTTTTCAAGAACTCCCAACTCAAATCTATAAAACAGACAACAACTTTTTCGGAAACAAGAAAAGTATCAGAAAGTACACAAGAAAAATTGAGTTATGCACTTATGCTACACCGGGTCTAAGGAAAAAGAGATCCAATGTGTATTCTGTCATTTTGACAAGTTACTTGTGGTGAAAGTTAACGAGTTGCTTGTGGTGAAAGAAAAGAAAGTCAGAATTTGATTAATTGAATCCACGAAGTGAAGTACGGTTTTCCAATATCTATGTATTTTTTCCGATACTTGTATTTTTTATGGACAATTGAAATTTTGAACTTTTAGTCCGAAATCTCTTTCAGTGTTCAAAGTTAATTTTTATATTTTGATTTAAAGAATAACCAAATCCTTTTTACAATCGGCCATCACCCATTTGATCGATGTCTGTATTGTTCTAGAATTGTATTATAATTATCAAATTAAACTAGATAAATAAGGGTTTTTCTATGTTGACATGGGCCCTAGGATCCTATGCAGGGCCATGCATAGTGAAATTGAAGCAAATTGCAAACTATAATTTAGACCATTTAAGAACAGTGGAATTTGACAGGTGGGCTTGGGTATTGGTAGTTGGAGCACGTTTACTACATGTTTACGTACGTATATGAAGACAACTGTGAACTGTATCTACTTAATTTGATTGTTACCTATAATGTCTGCCATCAATGTAACCCATATAATTAAAGAATTCAACCTATGCACAAACTCTAATACGTTTGGATGATTGACGCCAGCTTATTACAAAGTAGATTCCGAATCTAGAAGTTAGAAAAATAAATTTGGTCGTTGGTTTGAAGATTTTTATGTTTTATGTTTTCCAGTACATGAAACACAAATCTGAACTCAAAGCAAATAATATAGATGATTGGGTTTAACAGAATCTTATTTATCAATTTGATTTTCCATTTCTTGGTACATAGTTTCATGATTCATCACATGGTAATGTTTACTAACATTCAAGTTTTTCGAAAATCGGATTCAAAGATAGTTAGCCCGGCAAGTCCGTTGTTTTAGTTGGTTTGACGAATTTGACTTAATAGTGTCAATTTTACCTAATAGACAATTTTCTTGTATTGAATAATAGTCAATTCAATCTTATTGATATTGACCAATATATATAAATTTCTTTGAAACTGATAAAAGATAGAAATTGTCGCATAATAATATATAAAAGTATCGTAACTAGAGTACACTAGAATCAGTAAATTTACAACGAAAGAATTTAATTTCATACATAATTTAAAACACGACAAACGATTCTATTAGATCACCTAGACAAACAAACTAACTCATATCATAAGTATTCATGAATAAATAATTTCGCATACTGTCTTACATCACAGTTATGATCCATAATTCTATTTTTAATACATCTATTTAATCAACGCAATTTCTAAAGTCAAACTCTTAGCCACTAAACTAAAAAAACTTTCACAGACGAGAAATTTTTAATTTCTATATTTATAAAGAAATAAAGAAAATAAAGTGTCGACAAAAAAAAGAAAATAAAATAAAGCAACTGATTTCCTTACCGGAGAAAACAAAATTCTCTAAATCATTCGCTTTTGGTCAGACTTCAATCTTCACTGACATGTAATTAATCTTTGGGTTAAATCTAGTTATAAGAAAAATAAACTAAACCTTTTTACAGCAAAGAAAATTCTTTAGTAGCTTTAGATCACGTGCCCTGTCCTATATAAAGTTATAAACCTTGGTAGATTGGTAGGTATTATCAACCGGCCATATCCCCTATTATTTAATTTCCATAAGTTAATTAACTTACTATTAAATCCTTTATGTTTAGTCTTAATTGATAGATATCGTACTACTATACTAAAATTTAAACACAATAATCTACAGTTTGCGGCTCAAAAGGGCAAACGAAATTCATGAAAAAGAAGTATATCAGTCTAAATATTTGTATGTGTTCAGCTGATACGAAGGTTTTAAATTCATATAGCATACTTATTGTCAATATTCAATGCAACAACTCACTGACCAAGGAGCTGGCCCTATCATGGTGTCAAAAACTGATGTGTTGTTAGTTTCCATAACAGTCAAGCGAGCTAGTAACTAGACAAAATTTGTTTTTCCAGATATTTGTCATATGTCATCGATTTCGAGAGACAAATATGAAGGATGACTTACTAGCAAAGAATGTGAGTGCTCGAAAGGTAATTTTTTTATATGCACTTTTTTTCTTTATTGATTTATTGATATAAAAATGTATTTTTTAATCGAGAAATTAAGCACATTGTTATATATATAAAAAAAACACTCGTACAATTTCCCGGCCAAGCTCGATCCACTGTAATCTTTGAGCTATAAAACTCTAAATTTTCGTATTTGTGATTTGTTTTGCATCTAACGAGTATTAATTTTAATAATTTAGTCCAAATTTTTTAATCAGAACGAAAAAATAAACGGATTTTATGGATATTGTGTCCATTAAATTACTAAGTAGATCATCTAAGCCAATTCATAACATCCCTGCGTCCAATGCAATCTTGCCCAGCCTTCTTAGGGAGACTATCTAAGCCAATTTACAAATCATAAAATCCTTAGTTCCAAATGCAATCTTTGTTTTGTTTTTCTAAGTTAAAAACATGCAGTCACCAAATATTTTTGCTTTTCTCAGTTAAACATGCATTCACCAAACATTTAGGTATGTACGTATTTATGCACATACATATCATGCATGGACCGAGATCTATACTCGATATCTGATATTAATCTATCAATATATAGACAGGCATAAATGCATGTAGTTAGGTTTTTATAAATGCGCGGTTTGGTCGACGATATGTGGTTCCGGTTAAATTCTTTCACTCATTATATATGGCGAAAATTAAATAATATATTATGATGTGGAATATGTATAGTCCCATCATTCATTCGTTTGATATAAGTAACTTTGAAGTATCTAGATTCTAGCTATATATGTCAATAAAAGTATCTAATCTAAAATACGATATATGCTACCGGTACTTTATAATTGAGTTGTAGGCCTATTGAGTTGAATCAGAAATTACATAGCTATATATATGTATGAGACATATAAATACAATCAATAAATTATCAATGGACGATGCTTGTTTTTTGCATGTCAACTTTACCCGCTAAAAATCATATATGTTGTATTTCTTGTTCATCTTTGTCCTCAATCTATAGCATGGTCGTCTTGTTTGGGAATCGTCTTTTTAATAAAATTCAAATAATTTTTTACAAGATAATTACTTGCAAACAGATCCGATCCTGAGCCTAAGCAGGCAAACTTTGAGCTTGCCATATAAATCATACTATGTAATCTAGCGGTCTCCAAATTAACAAAAAGTATTTTTTAAGGTAGTAGTAGTGTTGTAATTTAAGGTTCATATTCGGAATGACTTCGACCCAGATTATATATATATTGAGTATAGTGTTATTTTTATTTTTAAAGGTCGTTAAATGGCCCATAATTTTGTTTTTTTTTTAGTCTTAGTTGCGATCCATATTTTGTTGATATTTCATTCACTTCTATGTCATGAACAGTATTCAATCTGTTTAAACTATATTTAGTACAATATATATGTGTGTGTGATGATAGCATATTTTGTTTTATGATTATTACTGGGAAAGTGGCTTTTGCATGCCTCAACAATGTGAAATGGTACCAATTAATATGTGTATAATCTGCTTGTTGTGCTCAAACATACCCAAATTATTGAAAATTTGAATATTTATATCCAAACTCTTTTTTTTTTACTGAAACATATATTGATTCGTTTCTCCTAAGTCAACTCCATCAATTCGTTAATGGAGCTGAATCAGTTACCATACTGAAATCTTCGTTGGAACATTTGTATAATACGATTTGGTTTTGTGTAAAATGAAAAATAAAAATTTATGCAGGTTCAAGGAATCGAACCGTGCACTTTCACCCAAGAGTCGCACCGTGCACTCTGTATTCAGACATGAAAAAGCCGCTTTCCCAAATATTATCTGATTATTAAAAAGAAATCGAACGCAAGACTCAATCCTTCCACCACGTGAAGGTGAAAGCTCGTGTATCTTTTGTTTGTATGTTTCCAATCTTTACTTTTTGTTTGGTAAAGTCGTCACTGGGTTTAACCAAAAAAAAAAGTCGTCACTGGGACTCGCAAAACGGCGTCGTAACCAATATGCATGTGTAAGGCCTACCAGCATAATTGACATTGACATAATTATTTAGTAACTTCCTCCTCCAACGACTAACATCAATCCCACGAGGCATTTTGGCAGGTGAATTGTACCAATATTTTTTCATACGCAACCAATTCACTTTTTTTTTACAAATAATTATATTTCTCCGAGTATATACGATCACTCGACCAAAAAATATCCGACATATATGTTTCATATATATTTCGAAATCACACACGTGTTGTACTACTGAATTCAATACTTATATATATAAGACAATTTTTCATCTTATCTTTTCCATTCTAAGAGTTCACACCACGGAAAAGTTAATCGACTTGTAGTAACGCTTAAGCATCGGCTAGTGGAACCACTCATGTCCTTCTTTCGTATACGAGAAAAGTTGAAGGAGACATTCATTGTCGTTACCAAATAAGACATATATCATGTTGATATAGAACGTAACATGCATATAATCTATATATATATATATATATATATATATATATATATATATATAGAGGAATCGTTTATTGCGACATCTATCAATCGTCCTACCAAAAATGAAATATTCTTAAGGGTCTACATATAGCATAATCTAAATGTGGTTAGTACTTAGTATGTACGTACAATAAGGTGAAACATTGAACAATATTAGCTGATATGGTCCCTCGCAAAAATGACGCGCATGCATGCAGGTCCAATTTTTTTACCAATCATGTAAAAAAGTTATTTACTTTGATCCTATTGATCATATTTGGGATTAAATACAATTAACTTGACAAACTATTGAAGATGATCTTAACATTTAGACCCAAAAAAAAAAACTTTTGAAGATGTTGACTAGCGACGGCTTTGTCAATCCTCTGTAAATATTATTAACATCTGATATTGAATCTCAAATATATTATAAGACCGTAATTCCATAATGCATGTAGAATTAGGGCCGGCCTGTTTTGAGATTTTCGGAATTCTACACGAAATAAATAATAATTGATTTTCTAAATTGTAATTTCAAATATATATATATATATCTATAATACATCATCACGCTTTATAATATGTAAAACATGAACAAAACATAATGAAAATAACAAAAAATATTCATGTTTTGTTAATACATATGTATATTATCTCTTTGTTAAATCATCTCTTAAAATTAGAAATTCCATATGATTGCCTATAAAAATGTATCCAGGATTGGCTTTTTTAGATAACCATAGGTCCATAAAAAATACGATTGCTAGTGCATATATAACACGAGGATTTTTGGCAGGTCACCAACAAAATGATTTTTAAAAAAGTATAAGTCTATATAATAAAATAATATTATCTTCAAATTACATCTTTTGGATGTTAGCCCTACAGAATTCAGTATGGTGACATTCATCACTAGATAGAGACCAAGTCAGTCCAACTCAATACCTTCCACACTGCTTCCTTCTCGCCACATAAGGGTTACTAACGTCATTTCACAGCTACCTACCTCTGATAATGAAATATTATAAATAGCAAGGTGAAAGAAATATCCATGCAGAAACAATTAGCATAATTGCAACACATATTGTTTCTTCTTCTTCTCCTTAAAATGGATACTATAGCTTTAAACTCTTCGGATCTTACAACCAAGTCTAGTCCCGGAACGTCGCCGTTTAGCAACATGTATCTCCTCACAACACTTCAAGCACTTTTCGTCATTTCCCTCTTGATGATATTCAAGAAAATAAAGTCATCTTCACAATACAAGAAGATGCATCCTCTCCCGCCGGGTCCCACCGGTTTTCCGATCGTCGGAATGGTTCCGGCCATGCTTAAAAACCGTCCGGTTTTCCGGTGGCTTCACAGCCTCATGAAAGAGCTTAACACGGAGATAGCTTGTGTTCGTCTAGGAAGCACTCACGTGATCCCCGTCACGTGTCCTAAAATCGCACGTGAGATTTTCAAGCAACAAGACGCACTCTTTGCGTCAAGACCACTCACTTATGCGCAAAAGATCCTCTCCAACGGCTATAAAACCTGTGTCATCACACCGTTCGGAGAACAATTCAAGAAGATGAGGAAAGTGATCATGACGGAGATTGTTTGTCCAGCAAGACACCGATGGCTACACGACAATAGAGCCGAGGAAACCGATCATTTAACCGCTTGGCTTTACAACATGGTTAAAAACTCTGAACCGGTTGATCTCCGGTTTGTTACAAGGCACTACTGTGGAAATGCTATTAAGAGGCTTATGTTCGGAAGGAGAACGTTCTCGGCGAAAACCGAAACCGACGGTGGACCAACCGTAGAAGATATCGAGCATATGGATGCAATGTTTGAGGGTTTAGGGTTTACGTTTGCGTTTTGTGTATCGGATTATCTACCGATGCTTACGGGATTGGATCTAAACGGACATGAGAAGATCATGAGAGAAGCTAGTGCGATTATGGATAAATATCATGATCCTATAATTGATGAGAGGATTAAAATGTGGAGAGAAGGAAAGAGAACTGAGATTGAAGATTTTCTAGACATTTTCATCTCTATCAAGGGCGAAGATGGCCAGCCTTTGCTTACCGCTGATGAAATCAAACCAACCATTAAGGTAATTAATTACATATATTATATTTATATTTTTCTGTCAACTAACTACAAATATATTACTTTATATATCTATATTGTTAAGTGGTATGTTTGATAATAGTTTTGGGATTTTATTTGTTCGGTGTTGAAGTGGCAGAATCTTGATTGGGGTTAGGCTTTTTTAAAAGTAAAAATGGTTGAGAAAATGAAGAATCAAATTTATTATTTGGTAACGTAAAACAAAACAAGGATAAAAGGAAAACACCAAAACACCCATATATATCCTTAAAAAGTTTTGTCTTTTTATTTAAATAAAATATCAGAATTAAAGTTATTATTAGTTTTAGCATTTTCTAAGTTTATAATTTGGTGAAAAAGTTGAGAATTTTTTTTTTTTTCTAGCGAGGACCCAAGATTGTTAACTTATTTTATTGTCATTTTTTAAAAAAAAGGGTTAAAAGTTAAAACGCCATAACATACGTATTTATTTAGATAGAGTATTCATTTCTTTTTTTTCGGGTCGAAACTTTATTTTTTAGCAAAAAGTTAAAATTCGTGTTGACCCGTGAGTCCATGCATAAAATAGTAAAACAATAATTAATTAATCAATTTATATATTTTATATATTTTAATAGGAGCTTGTAATGGCGGCGCCGGACAACCCATCAAACGCCGTGGAATGGGCCATGGCGGAGATGATAAACAAACCTGAGATTCTCAACAAAGCAATGGAAGAGATCGAAAGAGTCGTCGGAAAACAAAGACTCGTCCAAGAATCCGATATCCCAAAACTCAGCTATCTCAAAGCTATTCTCCGAGAAGCTTTCCGTCTTCATCCCGTCGCCGCCTTCAACCTCCCACACGTGGCACTTTCTGACACAGCCGTCGCTGGTTATCATATCCCTAAAGGAAGCCAAGTTTTACTTAGCCGTTACGGTCTTGGTCGTAACCCGAAAGTTTGGTCTGATCCACTTAGCTTTAAACCGGAGAGACATCTCAATGAGTGTTTGGAGGTGACTTTGACGGAGAATGATCTCCGGTTTATCTCGTTTAGTACCGGAAAAAGAGGATGTGCTGCTCCGGCGTTAGGTACGGCGATAACCGTCATGATGCTCGCGAGGCTTTTACAAGGGTTTAAATGGAAATTAGCCGGAGGTGAGACACGTGTCGAGTTGATGGAATCGAGTCATGATATGTTTCTTGCGAAGCCTTTGGTTATGGTCGGAGAATTGAGGTTGTCGAAGGAGCTTTACCCAGCGGTAAACTGAGGCGGTGGTGACGTACGGCGAGGATATTATGAATAATTTTTATATATACTAAGCTTATAACCCAAAAGTTTGGTCAATCATGAACCAGACTTTGTTCGGTTTTGGTCTTTTTTGGAAACACTTGAAGTGTGTTTCCTTCCGCTTTTATTTTCTATATATATACTTGTTTTTTTGCGTTCATATAATTAATAAGATGGTATTCCCTTTGAGTATATATAGTCAAACTTCTATAAATTAATACTCAGATAAATTAATAATCACCAATATAAAAATGTCTCATATTAATATACCTTCAAGTGTAAATTTAATAAGATGGTATTCCCTTTGAGTATATATAGTCAAACCTCTATAAATTAATAAGAGGAGTATCATAGGGACTCACATTAAGATAAATGTATATTTTGTATCTCTTCTTGCTTTAAATTAGAAGTGGATATTATTTTGCTACTCAAGCACTCCTCCTTTTATTAGATAGTTTTTGTTCACAAAAAAAAACATTTATATCTCTTCTTGCTTTATAATAGATTTGGATATAATTTTGATACTCAAGCACTCTTTTTAATTCCGCAGGGTAACTCTTTTAAATTATTTAAAAAGAGAAGATTGTTCTTGAATTAAAAAAAAAAACAATGAACAAGGGTTTGAAATCAGCCGATAAGAAGAAAGTAGTATTGTAGGGACTCACAGCTAGAGGGATGGGCTTGTGAAAAGATACATTCTTAACGTTTTGAAATTGCTAAATTGAATTAGTTGATGTCTGGTTTTCTTCATCCATAAACCGGGGATTTTGAATTTCCTTTGAATTATTTGACATCCGGTTCGTATATGGCTTCTTTCAAATCATATGATTGAAAACCCATTTCACCGGTTTATTACTTTCAAATACCAAATCAAAGGTTTGGCCTCTCTGCCAGCAATTTATAAAAGGGGAGAAGGGAAACAATTATCAGCTATTCAGAGACTGAATATGGCTTCTCCAGCTCCACTTGGATCAACCAATCCATGTTATAAACAAACAATTCGACCAGAGAATTTAAATGAAACATATTCAGAGATTTATGCAGCAAAATCAGTTCATAGAAGCTTTAATTAGTTAGACCATAAAGTTAATAATGGTTCTCCAGCTCCACCAAACGTACAAATAACATACAAATTTAATGGGTTTAGGAATAATTTCCACCTATGAAAAAATTGTAGGAAACATTTTATCAATTCCAAAAAAAATTGATAAATGGTATTGTATTTATGTTTTTTTTGATAAATATAACTCTCTTAGAATGTGAGATCATTTTTCAATGGATATTTATGCGTCAAAATTTCTATAAAAAATTTAAGCATCATTTGTGCAAAAATCTCTTACAATGTAGTGATATTTTCATATATCTTATGTCTTTTTGCAGCACTCCATTTACCTGGTACATGTCTCATTATTATTTACCTGGTACATGTCATTTTAGGTGTCACAACACTTAGATAGTATACATATTTTACTATACAATCTAATAATTAAAAGTAATTCAAAATTATTGTATCCATCCTATCCTATTCCAGGTAATTGTCAATAAAAAATCAAAATCTTGTCTTATAAGCAAATGTATTTTCAGGGAATTTTAGACATAGAATATAATGGATTATGACAAGATAGAACGAAACGAGAATATGCCCATTTCTATTACTGGAAATGCGACTTCTACAGTCTAAAATCTGTTTGGAATGAGATGAGAGGTCGTGACGATGATCATAACTACAGCAAGCCAGAAATTATGAGTGCCCAAGAGCTGGAGACCTGGGCCAAAGAGAAAGAAGAGGAAGCTGAAGCTGCAGCAGGAGATGTTTGGGACAGAGATTAGAAAATCCAATTCTGGAAAAACCAGAGGGCCATAGCCCATATGGGGTCGGATTGGGCAAGGATAACTAAATGAATATTTTGATATATTTTAAGGTGTTTAAATCTGTTTATTTAATGCCTGTATTTTTTTTTTTTGTTAAGTTTGAAGTATGAACTATGAAGTATTGTGTGTGAATCTGTTTACTTAGTGTATGTATTTTTTCTTTTGTTGTTGTTGTTGTTGTTTAGTAAGATTTCATTGTTCTACTTTGGTGTTATAGGGATTTTAAATCTTTAATTTAAACAATCTATTAGATTTTACTTAAGAGGTGCTTGGCGTAGACTGTCAAAACTGTCGAACCCATTTCAAAGTTTTAAAAGTTTTTTTTTTGCCAATCAGACCTTTAAATTTTTTTAAATTTTAAAGTTCTAAAAGTCAAACTTTTTATTTTTAGTCATAGATTCTTAAAGCTAGAGAAGCTTTTACACAAAAAATTAATAAAAATAAATATATTAATTTCTTTTTTTTATTTCTTCTTTCCCTAAAATCATTCAAAAGATTTTATACATTTATATATAAATAATTACGAACTTAATTTAATTGATTAAATCTTATTTTTTTCAGTTTTTTTTCAAGATTCATTTTTCTAAAAAATTTACACTTGATGGTATATATAGATAAATTAATAATCACCAATATAAAAATGTCTATATAAAAATGTCTCATATAAATTTATCAAAGTTCATATTAATAAATATATAAATTTATGCAAATTAATATAATATAATATACTAAAATATGTCTAATATATTTGTTTTTACTTAAAAATAAAATCTCATTGAAACTCATCTCTTTACTTATTATATTAGTAGCTCTTATTATTGTTTTAGGATATGCATTCAAAATTTGTGAATATTTTTTTATGTAATAATTATTTTTCTTGTCCGTAAATGATCTTGAATGTACTATAGTATTGTTTTCAATTTGATTATCATAAATAATAAAGATAATAGCCACGATTTCTTATAATTTCTGAACTATAAACATGTATATTTTTATATGAGCAAATTGATATGCTATTAAGAACTAGTCTGTTGTGATACTTATAATTATTAATTATAATTTGTATTAAGATATTCTTTTAAATTCTTAAATATAATATTATTTAAAAAATAATTTAGAAAATTTAGACGATAACCAAATTTTCTTTATAAATTAATATTTAATATTATGATAAATTAATAAAATATTAATGTTCCAACATTATTAATTTATAGAGGTTTTTGTAGACAATTTTATCTTTGATATGCGAAATAATAACAAACAATTCTATTTGCAATCATCACATATGAAATCTCATATAAAAATGTCTTCATTAATATGCTACATTAAATCACATTTTTTGATTATCAAATTTCATACTTCGAAGTGAACAACCATTAATATAAATGATGAACATGTTTGTTATCACAGCAAAACAATTTATTAGTTTTGAAAAGTCGCTCTTTTTGATACGACAGATGTTGAGTAATTGATGATGTTAACATTTTTTTTTTTAAATGAGCTTACATCAAATATGAACCCAAAAATTTCGGATAGTATTGCATCTTCGTTGTCAATGGTAAACAATAACGAAACTGTAGATGAATCTTAATCTAAAAAAAAAATTGAAGAAAATGTTCAATGAAATGAAACTGTTTTAAGAAGGATGCTAACCAAAATTTATCCAATAAATTATTTCGTATTTATTTTTTTAGTGTACATAATGCCTTTACTATTCTTAATATTGTTGTACATCAAATTGATTATATGAAGACCACTTTCTTGACCTTTAAATCTGGATTTACTTTCTAGGCAGGCTATTGTATGTGCACGAACTATGTATTAGAGTTTAATATCAGCATATGGTTCCAAAATTAGCTGAGTACTAAGTTTTGTGCATACTCTGTGTAAAAAAAAATTAAGGAAAGGATGTGAATCTCATGACGCTTTCTTCCATAATTGTGAGGTGTATTCTTCTATCATAAGTGTGGAAAAAACATCGGTCTTTATCTCATTTTTGAGTACATGTTTATGCGAAATATATGCATAACATGTACATATTTTTGTTCTAATGTACCCTGCTCAGAAAACCTGAATCGCAGCTCGGGAAACCTGAATCGTTTTTCAACTTCTGGTTCATCAGGTGCAGGTAAAAAGCAGGGTAAAGAGCATCTGAAGGGTTTTCGCCAGAGTTTTGGTCAGAGGTTCAACAGGGCTCGTGAAAAGTTTGAAGAACCTTTCGAGATTCTCCGTAGGCAGTTTCTACAGATTGGTCGACATGTTTGTTGTTACAGTGCTTTTGAGAAGTTCATGAAGAATAAAAAGAAAAATAAGCTGAAACCCCAATTTGAGCAGCTGAAGGTGGAGATAAGCTGAAGATCCATGAGAATATTGGGATGGTTCACACCACTTCTCTGAAGAAAGAAGATGAGAAAGATCAGAAGAAGTAGAAAGATGCCTGAAGGATAAAGAAGAAAGAAATGTAATAGGTTTTGAGACGATTTTCTATGAGTTTTATAATGGGTTTCTTTTGGTTACTTAAATCCGAGGTTTGTTTATTTTGGTACTCTGTTCAAATCTTTGGATATTCAAGTTATTTTGGTACTCTGGAGTCTCTAAAAAAAATGAAACCAAGAAAACCTTTCGAACAAAATATCAACATTTAGTGTACATTAAGTTGGAATAGGCAAGCTATCATTCGGGACTGAACTATGCATTGAAGTTACATATGGTTCCAAAATTAGCGAGTATTGACGATTTCTTCCAAGTGTATTTCTTCACCATAAGTGTGTGGAAAAACATCGGTCACACACCTCACTTTCCAAAAATTAGTTGAATACATAATGTTTTGCATATTTTGTAAAGAAAAACAGTTAAGGAGAATATGTAAATCTCATGACACTTTCTTCCATTATTGTGAGGTGTAAGTGTGTGGAAAACAGCGGTTTTTATCTTATCTTCAAGTAAATATTTATGTGAAATATGTGCATAACATGTACATAGGTAAAAGTCACTGATCCTTTGGAACTTTAGTAAACCTCGAACATCAAACTGATCAAATACCTCACTAGTGTTCTTAAAGAAAATGTCATGTAAATTGGCATTACTTCTGGACCCCCTACTTCTGGCTGCAATTTAAAACAAAACTAATAATCCACAAAACCAGCAAAAAATATATTTATTGACATTAATTTAAAGTTGATATAATAAAGTTTATTAATAGAATTTATTGGGATCATATATTATAGGCATCGTTGGCCGCAAGTAGTTATGAAGATGATAGGAGCCAACTGTTCATGATCAAACAATTGCAAGTTTCCATGATGATCATCTTCATCAACTTTTTCCTCTAAATCTGGTTTTTCTTTATCTAATTCAAGTTCGATTAGTTCTTCTACGTCCAATTCAATTTCTTAGAGCACCTCCAGCAGTGAACACCTCCCTTGGGTTGTTAGGAAGAGGCCGTCCACTCGCGTG
>NW_006256867.1:837715-839888 GCF_000478725.1 Eutrema salsugineum
CCGCGTAGGCATCTACCCCTGGAAGCATAAACGTGAGTGACGTAACAATTCCACAGTTGGATATGTTAGCTAACAATCGGTTGTTAAGTTTTGGGCTATTTCTTATTTATTTTTAAACTCAAATCCATATGTTTTTTTGCGCCATGAATCTGTTATAAACCTCTAAAGGAGGTGTTCTTATCATCTTTTGTGAGACATTTTTACAATACCATATGGTCCATATCCAACACTACATTAGAAACAATTTTCATGATGACATTTACTTACATTTTGTATATCCAATCTCATGCTATTTTAATTTGGATTTATATTGATCTAGATCTTCAACATTTTTATTTTTATTTCCACTTTATATTTGAAATATATGAAATAGAATTTCCTATATTATCTAGTTCATGTCTTATATTGTTTGAATTTGGTTATTGGGACGATGTAATCATGTTTTTTTTTTTGGTCGTGAAGAGGGAGATAAAATTATCTCCCTATGTTTTATTCAAAATCTTAAAAAGTAACTACAAACGGACGTTCCTTGAGTGTGCAGACCCTCGGATATCATCCTCAACAATCAAATGAACAACACTCGGAATATCAATAAACGAATGAAAGCCAAGAGGCAACGAAAACCCGTAATTAGCTAACCCGTCTGCAAGACGGTTAGCCTCCCGGTAAATATGTGAAACCCGGACCACCCAATCCCTTGAAAGCAAGCCTTGGCACAAGCGTACCAGGAAGGACAAAGGGTGTGAGTCGCAAATACCCTTTGTCAAAAATCCAACTACAATCTCCGAATCAATCTCCAACTCTACTCTCTCCACTCTTCTCCCCCAAGCTATGTAGAGCCCATAGTAAGCCCCCCATAGCTCAGCCAGTCGAGCCGAACAAATCCTGATATTCAACGAAAATCCCTCAATCCCATTTCCCCGATGAGTCCCTCAAAACACCACCCGAAGTTGCCAAGCCGGGGTTACCACGCGAGGCTCCATCGGTATTGATCTTCAACCATCCCTCGTGTGGCTTCTTCCATGCTATCAGCCTCTCACCCCGTACTCCTCGCTCTCTCGGTACACTCTCCTGCCCATGAGATTTATGCACCTCCATCGCCAAATCTTTTACAAATCTAACACGGTCCCTACACTTGCTCAACTCTCCAAAAATATACCCACATCTCCACTTCCAACTCCACCATACTCCCATCGCAAACATAGTCGGCCAAGGCACACCATTTACCTCATCCTCCGATCCTAGGTTATGGTAGAGCCAACCAAGCAATGAAGACTGAAAAAAGTCATTCCTCCTCCGTAAAGGTACGATTCGATTCCATATGCCCATAATAGATGGGCAATCTCTTACAATATGCATGATAGTTTCCTCGCCCCCTTGACATACTTGACAAATGCTTGAATCACTCAAATGTCTTCTACATCTCTCCGCATTCGTCATGATTACTTGGTGACTAACCAACCACAAGAATACGCACCCTTTCCGGCGCAACAACTTTCCACAACCGATTAAAAAAAAACTGCTCATATTCGGCTTGAACTCATAAATCTCCATCAGCATCGCATACGCAGAACCCACACTAAACACACCATCCGACATCCCTCCCCAAGAGATTCTATCAGTCGCTCCCGTGATATTATCTACTACCACCGCACACAGCTCGAATCTCACCGTATCCGTGATAAAAGGCAACATCTCATCAAACTTCCACCCTGCGCCATTCCTCCATAAATCACACACCTTAACCTCCTCAAACCCGCTAGGTAAAACAATGTTAAGTCTCTCCTGAATTGAAGAATCGGATAACCATCTATCGGACCAAAACCGAGTCTCCTTGCCATTACCAACAACCCATCTCATGCCCCTTAAAACCACGTCCCTTAGTCCTACACGCACAGATCTCCATGTTAAAGATCCCGGCTTATTTGCTGCCATCCAAGACCGGTCTCTAATATCCTTTACCTTATACTTGCATCGCAGCACTCGAGCCCATAAACTTGTATCAGCATGTATCAGTCTCCATCCCATTTTCGCTAAGAGAGCTTTGTTCATCTCAAGAGATTTGCGAATCCCCAATCCTCCATCACGCCGTGGTCTACATACTCTATCCCACGAAATAAGGTGTTGTCTTTTTTTTTCACCGGTGTACTCCCCCATAAAAAGGTACGCGATA
>NW_006256867.1:840700-1049541 GCF_000478725.1 Eutrema salsugineum
TCCAGGAAATCCCATCTAACTCGATCATATGCTTTCTCTAAATCAAGTTTCAAGAGCATCCACCATTTTCGACCCTTCATCTTACGCATTGAATGGACCGTTTCTTGTACCACCACGATATTATCCATATTCAATCTCCCGGGAATAAAAGTAGACTGTGCAGGACCAATCAGCTTCGCGATCACCTTCTTAAGTCGTATTACCATCATCTTCGTGATTGTTTTAAAAATGACATTACACAAGCTTATCGGCCTAAACTGTGTAATCTCTCTGGCTTTGATACTTTAGCTATTAGAACCACTAAAGCATCATTAGTCTCAGCCGGTAAAGTACCCGATTCAAAGAAATCTAAGACGAAACGTATCACCGATTCGCCTACAATGTCCCAGCATTCATGGTAAAAGATAGGTTGATAACTATCAGGCCCCGGTGCCTTAAATCGTTCCATACCCCTCACTGCTTCCTTAACTTTCCTCCCTGAAAACGGTGTATTCAAACTCTCCCTCTCCTCACGGGTAAGAGTCACAAACCCATCTCTAGGAGGCATTACAACTTCACTCGGCACATCTTCCATTGAGTACAAACGCTTGTAATAAGCCACCGCCATCTGCTCTAATACATTAGCGTCTGTGATCCATTGGTTCTCATCATTCTTCAACTGCTCAATACGATTCCGTCTTCTCCGTATCACCGTAGACATATGGAAATATTTCGTATTTCTGTCCCCAAGTGCAATTTTTTGTTCTCTTGATTTCTGGAACCACAACACTTCCTCTTGTTCCAAAACCTCTTCAAATTTCCGCAGCAATACCTCCTCTTCGTGTAAGAGTGTATCGGTTTGACTCAGCTCAAGAGCCTCTTGAACGGTTTTTATCTCCGCCATCAACTCCTCCTTACGTCTATGAACATCCCCAAACACAGCCCGGTTCCATCTCTTGAGCTTGACTCGTAACTCATTCAACGCTTCCGGCGTCTTAATCGTATTATTCCATGACGCCGTGATCAAATCCTTGAAGCTCGGGTGTTTAAGCCAAGCTGCTTCGAAGCAAAAAGGCCTTCTACTCGGATCACAACTTACTTCGGGGCAGAGTTGGACATACAAGGGAGCGTGATTCGACGCTAAAAAGGGAAGATGCTTAACCCGAGCCTCTTGCCACTTCAACCTTGCATGAGCACAACAAAGTACTCGATCCAACCGTTTTGCCACGAAATTCTCCTGCTCTCTCCCACGTTTCCATGTAAACTTTTGTCCACTATAACCCATATCAATTAGAGATAGATTATTGATCCAATCCCCAAAAGCAAGTGAATCACTAGACAGCCTCCCATTCCCTCCAGTTCTTTCATCTAACGGGACAATCGTATTAAAGTCTGCTCCAATTATCAGAGGACCTTCTAGCCGCTGTACAACTGCACTCAACTGCTCCCATAAACCACTTCGTCTACTCTCCGAAGGAGCTGCGTACACGACGATAATAGACAAGACCTCTGCACCATTCTGTAGTTTCGCCGCAATAAATTGACTAGACGACTCCACAATACTCATATCCCCGATACCCGACCTCCATAAAAGCCAAATACCACCACTCTGACCCACCGCATCAACCCGAAACGAATTCTCAAAACCTAGTCCTTGACAGATTCTTCCCGCTCTGTCACCTCCAGCATGAGTTTCAAACAAGGCTAGGACATCTGTTTTAAACTTCTTCAACATATAGCGTATTGCTCTCTTGAAATTGGGTTTATTCGCCCCCCGGCAGTTCCATAATAGACAATCCATCAGATAAATGTTGTATAGCTGCAAAACTACCGGGGCGTGACATTAAGCCCTACCCAACTACGTCTCCCCATCAGGCATTACCCTCTCAACCGAAGCACTATCCTCCTCCATTCTAGAAGAAACCAACTTAGTACTCCCATCTTATCCTGTCTCGGAACTTTTCCCACTCGGCTCGCTCAAAGCAACCTCACGGACACTAACAAAAGCTCCACCTGGTCTTCCCATTCCCACTGATTCAACTCTTAGCCTTTTTCCATTAGCTGAGAGCATCTCCTCTCCTTTCGCCGGTCCAAACACAAGTCCTCTCGATGTCAAAGTCGATGGGCCTTGTCTTTGTTTCGGCCCACTGGGCTCACCAACCTTACCCGATCCATTTCTCTTCGCCTTGGACCCATTTTTCGTAACATTTTTATTCTTCTCCACAACTAAACCGGACCTTGCATCTCTTCCTTGTGTACCACGTGAATCCTTCTGTGCATTAAGGAGCATAATCTCATTCTCCTTATTTGCCTCACCCACATTTAAACCTTTCCTTGTTACGGGGAATACCAAATCTACCTCCAAACCACCAAACCGATTTGAGATCTCCAATTCCTGATTCTGCGTGATCTCCCGGAGATTCCTCGACGATCCTCCCCCATCAGAACCCGCCGAAAAAACCACTGCTTTAGACTGCCTCCGTTCCCGGCTTCTAACCACCGTGAAACCCTCTTCTTCTTGAGGTGGTGCAACTTCTCTAGAATTATCCTCCATCACCACTGGACTCACGTCCTTCTCCACTCTACGCTTAGGACAAGCATGAATTGAATGACCATAGATCCCACAAGATGAACATATATTCACCAATCCCTCATACGCCACAAAATATCTCTCCCCATTGATTAATATCGTGCCCTTCAATGGCTTAGATAGGTTCACTTCCACACATATTCTTGCAAATCGAGCTCTCTCAAAATTAAGGGTAGCCATATCCACCTTAATCGGTTTGCTAAGTCCTTTCGCAATGCTCATTAGGATCGATCTATGGTAATAATGGACTGGAATATTCGTCAACCTTAACCACACCGGCGTGGTAACAATTTCATCCCTAAGAGGATCAAAACTTGGTGACCAATCCTGCACCATCAAGTAACTACCGAAAATCCGCCATGGACTTCCTGTTAATGCTACCAAATACTCCTCTTCCAACTCAAAACGAACAATTAAAAACTGCCTAGGTAGGTCCATGACGTACATCTCCCCCTTCAGCTTCCACATCTCACGAAGTTTTCGATTAAGCATCTGGATCGGAATTTGTTTCCCCAACACTTTCACTATCATACATTTCTTCCATAACCCATGCATAGCTTCTATCACTTCTTCCCCAATCGTAACCACCGGTTCCCCCTCCTCACCATCCGGAAACTCCAACTGTACCATCGACACAACAAACTCATCATCCAACACACTTTCTGGGGTAGGCATCCCACCCGCAGCCCTACCCGTGACTTTTGATACCCACAATCCAGCGGCATCAGGCGGATCCCCCGGTGGTCGCTCTCTCTCTCCCACGTCCAAAATTTAGAAAAGTACTATCAACCTAAAATTAAAGACCTCTTCTTAAATGATGTAAAAAAATCAAAGAGAGGACAGGTTCAAATCTAGTTGTGTATGAAATGGTCTCAAATCGGTTAGCTCTTGGACAAAGTATAAATGAGTCATATGTGACTTAAAACAAGCCTTAAAAACCCTAAACCCGAAATCCTCTGTATTCGCATCTTCTCTATCTCTCCTCTCATTTTAGGTTTTGTCTACCATCGAAGAAGCAACAAAGTTTTCGAGGTTCTTGATCTTTGCTTCGGACTTATATAAAAATGATTTTGCCTTTTTGGTTTAGTGAATGAAGAAATCGTGAAAGTCTAATTCTGCCTGGGATTAAGTACGTCGTGTTAAAATTCCCAGCTCATTGTTTTTGCTTGTTGGTGATGCAAATATTGTTTGTTTATTTTTCTTGTTTTGTTTATTCAAGTGATGAGTTAGCTTTTGATTTGTGATACTTGATGGTGTTGCAGGGAGTGTATTGAGCTAAAAATGGCTCTAATACAATTTGGAAGTACGTTTGTTGCTCAATTTGCAGTGAAAGGTTATTATCCGAGCAGAGTCGAATCAGCCCGCCATCAAAAGTATGAATTTTTTTCTGTTTTAAGTCTCTCGATTGCATTTAGTTCTTGACATAGTTGACATTGGGAATCGTCTTTGTAGAATTGCTATTAAACTTTATGTGATTTCTCGACTGAGTTTTACCACTTTGAAGAGTATTCCTTGGACAATGAGACAAGAAAAAGAGAAGTTTTTGGAAGAGTTACATATCTGAAATAGCATTAAAGGTTTTCCTTCTCGCAACCTTGCAGTTCCATGAGGAGCCAAATAAACTATTTGGGAGCTTCAAAGTCTAGTATGTTCTTACATGGGTTCCTTGACCTTCTTGTCGATGTCGGGAATGTCCAGAAATATGCAGAACCGCAGAGGATCTCGCTTCACTGTTAGAGCTGATTCGGTGCTTGGTCCTGTTCTCTAGCATTTGCAGAATGTGTGTATCTGACTTGCTTAGATCACTACTGTTATGATCTTGATTGCTTATGGGTGATGATTGTGTGCAATTCTCTGTATATAAATGGTTGACAATATTGATTCACTCTTCCTTGCTCTTGTTTCAGCTTATCGGAAGCTGGCTCTTAGTTACCATCCAGATGTGAACAAGTAAGTGAAAAACTCCCATCTTATGAAGATCGGTGTTGTATATCTTGAGAACGAGTAAATAACAACATTGACACTGCAGTATGATATAAGAACCTTAATCTCTGTTAGCCAAACTTTAGAAATGCCAAAAACAAGATGACTTCAAAACTCACATGCATTAGCTAAACACAGACCGGGAAATATGAAATGCTCAGAAACCGCTTGTTTATCTTCACCAGTGATACTTCTGAAGTTATGAAATTGTGTCACCTTCTTGTTTGAAATTGTATTCCGTGCTTACAGGGATCCTGATGCAGTATACTCTACACTTGCAAGATGTTTTATATCAATGCGATTTTAGGGACGACATGGACACAACAGAGCACGACTCTGGTGATGGAGAAAAACGGAGTTCCGGTATTGAAGAAGGGATCAGTTGGCGTGACTGCAAGTGGAGATACCTACGAGATTGAGGGAAAAGAGGAGAAGAAGATTCGTTATAGTTACTCTGAGATTGTGAAATCAATCTTTCTCTTACAAAAGTGTATCTTCATAAGGTTGGTTTATAAGTTGTAACAAGGCAACTTTTTGTGATGATTCCAAAATGTTTTTAAGTAGTTGGCATCACCTCTCTCCATCATGATTCCAGGATCTTTTTTTCTTTCGATTTCTTGTATGTTTATAGAAATGTTAATCATGTGGCTGATGTATTAGCAAAACAAGACCAGCTTTCAAGGTGTAGAAAGTAGTTCTTTTGGTTTGATAAGTTAAAAAGTTCTAAATTTGTATCAGAGAAACAGTATCATATCCTGGATATAATAATACTAACAAGGTGGAGATATCAATAAACATTTATATGTAATTCTATATTATTAATCTATAATTTTTACAGAAAAGAAAAGTGTAGCAATATTATTCCATTTGTATATACATTCTAGATTCCCATGCTCTGCAAAGATTCTTATTTTTTACTCTTTTTTTCCCACCTAATAATATTTTCTTTCTTGATTTTATTTAATAATAATAAAAATTGTAAATAAAGAATTATCAAAAAGTTTAAAAAAATAAGAAAAGGGCTACGTTCTTCTAGCAACCTCCTTTCATTCGTTTCTCTACTCAGCTTTCTTATCTCTCTCTCTCGCTCGCAAAGCTCTTCCTTCTCCCTTCGTCGACCATTTGATTTACGGTACGATTCACCTCTAGATTCCTCCACTACAGAGAAATCTCTGTGTTCGCATCTTCTCTATCTCTCCTCTCCTTTAGGCTTTTTATTTCCTTCGATTGAATCCATCGAAGCAACGACGTTTTCGAGGTTTTACACTTTTTTTTAACTCGGAGAGGGAAGAATTGCGGCGTCTGGAATCCGACTAGGAACCTTTGGCCGCTTAATTCGGATTTCTTCAGAAATGATTTTGCCTTTTTTCTGGTTTAGTCGATGAAGAAATTGAAATTCTGTTATGGGCACTGTTTATTATTCCTGTGAAATTGAAATTCTGATTCTGCTTGGGATTTAAATTTATGTGCTAAATCCCAGTCTCATTGTTCCCTCTTGTTGATGATGCAAATGTTTCTTCTGTTCAAGTATTGAGTCAGCTTTTGATTTATAGAGTAAGAAAGCCAGATTTTGACGGTGAAGTTACTTAATTGTGTTGCAGGGAGTGTACTGAGCTTAAAATGGCTCTACTACAATTTGGAAGTACTTGCGTTGCTCAATTTGCAGTGAGAGCTTATTATCCGAGCAGAGTCGAATCAACTCGTCATCAAAAGTATGATTTTCTGTTTTACTTAAGTCTCTGAATTGGAATAAGTTCTTGACGTAGTGATATCGAAACTAGTTTGATTTGTTGACATTGCGCTAAGATCAGTCTTTGTAGAATTGCTATTGGAGTTATTAATATTGTGGTTTCTAGACTAAGAGTTTTGACGCTATGAAGAGTATTCCTTGGACAATGAGGCAATAAAAAGAGACGTTTTTGGAAGAGTTATGTATCTAAAGTAGCATTAAAGGTTTCTCTTTTAACAACCTTGCAGTTCCATGAGACCAATTAATTGGTTGGGAACTACAAGGTCGAGTATGTTCTCAAATGGTTCCTTGCCCTTCTTGTCGATGACGGGAACGTCCAGAAATATGCATCCTCGCAGAGGATCTCGCTTCACTGTAAGAGCTGATGCGGTAAGTGTTCCAATTTTCTTGCCCTTGCAGAATGTGTACATCTGTATTGCTTAGATCGCTTCTGTTATGATCTTGATTTGTTGATGTGTGATTGTGTGCCATTTTAGGATTACTATTCGGTCTTGGGAGTTTCAAAAAATGCAACCAAATCTGAGATTAAAAGCGGTATGTTTCCATTTTCTTCTGAATGTTAAGAGATTCACTTGTTTATAAACTGCTTTACATATGTTTCTGAATTCTTCTCTTTGTGTTTCTTGTGTTTTGTTTTTACTTGTACTTTTTGGTATATGACACTGATTCACTCTTCCTTGCTCTTGTTTCAGCTTATCGGAAGTTGGCTAGGAATTACCATCCGGATGTGAACAAGTAAGTGAGAAACTGCATTTGATAAGACTGCTGCTGTATATCTTGAGAACGTGAAGATAGGATCGACCACTCAAGTACAACATAAGAACCTTAATCTATGTAGCCAAATGTAAGATATGCCGGATTGGGAAAATCATCAACCTTCAAAACTTATAGGCATTAGCGAAATACAGACCTAAAATATGAAATGCTCAGAAACTGCTATATTTTTCGTTCAAGACTGATGCTTCTAAAATCGAAAATCGTCACCGTGTTGTTTACAAGTTTGGTGTGTGCTTACAGGGATCCTGGTGCAGAAGAGAAATTCAAAGAAATAAGTAATGCTTATGAGGTGAAATTGAAAACCAACTTCTCCTTTGCCTCTGCAAAGTTCAAACTTTTACTGCTGCCTTTTGAGAGATTTCTGTTGACTAAAAGAACAATTTTTTTGCCTATGCAGGTCTTATCAGATGATGAAAAGAAATCTCTTTACGATAGGTATGGTGAGGCCGGAGTTAAAGGTGCTGGTGGAATGGGAGGCATGGGGGTACGTTGTTCCAAAACAAAGATTCACAGATTTCTTCTTTAAAGACAACTCTCTAATCACTTCTTGGTTTGGTTTTTTCATAGGATTTTAGTAATCCGTTCGATCTATTCGAGTCATTATTCGAAGGCATGGGCGGGATGGGAGGAGGTGGAATGGGTAGAGGTTCAAGAAGCAGAGCCGTGGATGGTCAAGACGAGTACTACACACTAATCTTGAACTTCAAAGAAGCTGTTTTCGGGATGGAGAAAGAGATAGAGATATCTCGGCTCGAGAGCTGCGGGACTTGCGATGGCTCAGGTGCAAAACCAGGAACCAAACCGACCAAATGCACCACGTGTGGCGGACAAGGTCAAGTGGTTTCATCAGCAAGAACTCCTCTCGGCGTGTTCCAACAAGTCATGACTTGCTCTTCCTGTAACGGCACCGGAGAGATCTCGACTCCGTGTGGTACTTGCTCAGGAGATGGACGCGTGAGGAAGACGAAACGGATAAGTCTCAAAGTACCGGCTGGGGTTGATTCCGGTAGCCGGTTAAGAGTGAGAGGAGAAGGCAATGCCGGGAAGAGAGGCGGTTCACCGGGAGATTTGTTTGTTGTTATAGAGGTTATACCAGACCCGGTTTTGAAACGTGACGATACTAACATTCTCTACACTTGCAAGATATCGTATATCGATGCGATTCTTGGGACGACTTTGAAAGTACCGACGGTGGATGGGACGGTGGATTTGAAAGTACCGGCGGGGACACAGCCGAGCACGACGCTGGTGATGGCGAAAAAGGGAGTTCCGGTGTTGAACAAGAGTAATATGAGAGGGGATCAGTTGGTGAGAGTGCAAGTGGAGATACCTAAGAGATTGAGCAAAGAGGAGAAGAAGCTTATTGAGGAGCTTGCTGATATGAGCAAGAACAAGACTGCTAATAGTAGCAGCAGTAGATGATTAGAAAGAAAGGAAGTTTTGACATTTGGAAATGTGATTCTAATATATATAATTATATATACACATTGTTCTGCTCTATTAGCTTTTCAAAATTGGAATGGCTCTTGGAAAGAGGAAGCTTTAAAGAAGCAAAGGGAGGAAGATGATAATTTGTTGTTGTGGTGAAGAAAATTGGAATAACATTCATAACTCTTTGATTTTGTTGTTCGAATTTTTAGTTTTGATGTATACTGCTAGGGTCTAGTGCTCATTTTTATATTTGGAATTTAATTGTGATTGGGTAATAAATGCACACATTTTGTTTTCAACAATAAAATTTTGTTATTGCACCTTATTCCCAAAATATTCAGGTAAAACTCACTAAGGCTCTAGTTGGTGATTAATGAATGGGTTCATTCTTTAAAAATACAAACATTTCTCTGCATTCCTCAAAAAAATACATAATTTATTAGAAATATTTTTTACATATTATTCCTTGTCATTTTTTTATTTTTAGAGAAGGATATCATATGTGCATTGATCTCCTTGGATAGGGTCGGACGAGGGATTCGTGGGGAGATGGTGTGGTGTAATGTTGTGGCCACAGTCTTCGATTACGATTCGTTTCTACACTGTTTACTCGTTTCCGATTGATCCATCTATTGCTCCAACTCTCGACCTCAGAAGCTATGAGACCTATGCGCTAGGAAACTGTGGCACCACTCCTTTTGATGATTCATAGCAGCATTTTTAGTTTCTAGTAATAACAACGTTTTGTGGAATGTAACTTTTGTTTAACCATGAATGAGCAATCTTTGGTCTCAGGTTCTTGAAAAACATTGACTTAACCATGAATGAGCAATCTATTGTGGAATATAACTTTTGTTTAACCATGAATAAGCAATCTTTGGTCTCAGATTCTTCAAAGACATTGATTTTTATCATGTTCGAAAGCTTTTGTCAAAATGCACATTCTTCCTCTGAAATCAAAAGCTTCAAAATCTCTCAAACGCCATATATTACCAAGAGGTTGAGTGGACACAAAAATCTAGTGCAAATTGTGAATCTTGAAGAGATACCTAACTGATGGCATTAAACTCTAGTGATTCACAAGTTTCCACAGCCATTGTGTGATGTAAACAACTCACTACTACATTGAACCAAAACGAGATCTAACATGAGAGAGATCACTTGATTTTTTACTTGCAAGTAGTTGCTTACAATGTAGTACCTCCTCCATCGGACATAAGAGATGCAGCAGCCGCAGCAGCGGTTGGCACAACTCCAGTGGAAATAAACGGTTTAGACAAGTGAACAAGCCTGAAACAAACCATACCAATGTATCACTGATGAGTTTAAAATCAAAGACACACTATTACACTATCACTGAGTAACAAAAAAGAAAGTAATCTTACGGGGCGAGAAATTCACAGAAAGACGAAACAGCAGCTGCGACTTCACTGTAATTCTCAGGTGTTGCAGGAGCTGTTACGTCTACGATCTGCATCCCTGGTGTTACAGGAACCGCCTCATCTATGGCATGAACCTTTGGCATTTTATTGACTGATGACACAGAGACGCTTATGTGGGCGATCCGTTGGAAATGAAAGGCGAATCCAACTTTGAGAAGCTCGTGGTCTAGTTTGTAACCGAGTGCGTAGAACATGCGCAATGCGTTCTTGCTTACTTTGCTTTCAATCATTGTTCTTACCATAACTGAGATTTGATCAGCTCCTGCACCTCTCATCGCACCTCCCACATGTTTAACAGTCCTATATGATCAACATTCTTGGATTTTTTTTAAGATTCCTTTTGGTGAATCAAGAACAAGAACATATGCAACAAAAAGACGAAGCCTTTACCATGTGGGCTCTGGTTGATCAAGATCACATAAAAGCCTAACTTCTGATGACACAACTCCTGAATGTGGAATCATGATAGACATAAGAAATGCAGATTGAATTTTAGATTTCAGTAATGAAACTCGGAGAAATTCGTATGGCTTACCAAGATTTGGGCCGCTTTTCAAGCATAGCTCATGAACTCTCAAGCGTTCGCGTTGAACACCACAGAGACCTTGAAGAAGGATCTCAAGCGCTTCAACATGCTGAAAAATTGAGAAGAAACTCATCAAATAGTTTAAAATCTAAATACCCATGAATAAACAAACCTCTTGGTTCAGCCTAGTTTTTCTTCAATTTGGCATTAGAGGAAGCTACAAAAGCTTATTACATGAATCCGAACACTTAGAACTGAACAAACGAACCTGTGTCTCAATGATTCCTTGAACGACACACTCCATTGAAAATTGAAAAGTTTTCTTCAGTTCATACAAAACAAATACATTAGCTCTGATCTATCACCGGAAAAAAAAAACCTTCAGGCGAAATAGGTTACTTAGGTTTCTGCGATTTTGGTTAATTCTAGCTCTAAGTTTAAATATTTAACAAATACGATTGAAACAACAAGGCCTATTAGCTCAGTTGGTTAGAGCGTCGTGCTAATAACGCGAAGGTCACAGGTTCGATCCCTGTATAGGCCATTATTTTTTTTCATTGAACAGCCATCAATCACAAGTGTGCCGACATTCGCACGTGTTAGTTTACATAGACTGTAGCGTAGACGATTACATTAAAGCCCAACGATTAGTTCTCTTCAATTTTTAATCTTTCAGTGAAACCAGCGAAAATAGAGAAAAAGATGGCCGGAGGAGGCGGATACAACGGCGCATCGCCGGGAAAAGTGGACTACGTGTTCAAGGTTGTTTTGATCGGCGATTCGGCGGTGGGGAAATCGCAGCTGCTAGCTCGATTCACAAGGGATGAGTTCAGTATGGATTCCAAAGCCACGATCGGTGTCGAGTTCCAGACTCGAACGCTCGTCATTGATGAGAAGAGCATCAAGGCTCAGATCTGGGATACCGCAGGCCAGGAACGGT
The DNA here is from genome assembly GCF_000478725.1 of Eutrema salsugineum. Lineage (NCBI taxonomy): Eukaryota > Viridiplantae > Streptophyta > Magnoliopsida > Brassicales > Brassicaceae > Eutrema > Eutrema salsugineum. The sequence goes on from NW_006256867.1 coordinate 852,119, forward strand.
ACTATAACCTTCTCCAATCTTCGTTCTACTACTAACTCTCTTCTCTTTGTTAGATTTACTTTCCGCGTTTGCTGAAGTGGAGAGGTAGTTCTTAGAATTCGATGCTATAATTGGATCTGCGTATACCTGAAAGCGACCTGGTTTGACTTAGAGAGTGATTCATTTTGCTTTCGTCGCTCTTCTCAATGCTCACATGTGACACTTGATGTATAATCTATCATATATCCCAGAGTTTGATGTGATCGGAAAAATGATTTAGAGAATGTGTAAGAATTTGTCTGTAGATCTCAACTTTTGTCAGCTGGAGTGGTCACTGTGATTAGATGATTTGTTACTTTGTTTTCGGCAACAATTCATTGTGTTATAGCATTCTCTACGAGGATCTAATACCAAAAATATACATCAAATTTGCGTGTTTGTTCAAATGGAGAAGTTTTTCTTAGAATTCGATGCTATTATGGATCTGTGAATACCTGAAGGCGACCTTGTTTGAGAGGGTGATTAATTTTGCTTTCGTATCTCTGCTCAATGCACTAATATGACACTTGATGTACAATGAATCCCAGAGTTTGATATGATCGGATATTGATTTAGAGAAACATTGTTAGAATTTGTCTGTAGATCTCAACTTTTATCAGCTGAAGTGGTCACTGTGATTGAATGATTCTCTACGAGGATCTAATACCTCAATAATAGATCAAATTATGTGTGATCAAAAACTAACGGCTAATCATTTTGTGCATTTTGTGGTAATCTTACCTCTTATCTCCATTGTACATAACGATGTAGCTGCTTCGATCTGTGACGTTCTTGTGTTTTTCTTGGCTGTGAGCAGATACAGAGCTGTTACAAGCGCGTACTATAGAGGTGCTGTTGGTGCAATGCTGGTTTACGACATAACAAAACGCGAGTCCTTTGACCACATTCCTCGATGGCTAGAAGAGCTACGAGCACACGCAGATAAGAACATTGTCATCATCCTGATCGGTAACAAGTCTGATTTAGAAGACCAGAGATCGGTTCCCATGGAGGACGCCAAAGAATTTGCAGAGAAAGAAGAGCTATTTTTCCTAGAGACTTCAGCTTTAAACTCTACAAACGTAGAAAACTCTTTCAACACTCTCTTGACCGAGATCTTCAACACAGTGAACAAGAAGAATCTCTCATCTAGCGAAAACCAAGGCGGTTCAAACAACCACGGATCAATGGCTGGAAAGAAGATTGTTATCCCGGGTCATGCACAAGAGATCCCCACTAAGAGCACCATGTGTTGTAACTCGTAAGTCCACTTGATTTGTTCCACTACCGTTCCAACAAAAGGAAAAAAAAAATTCAATCTTTTTCATTTTCAGCAAATTTGAAATGGGTGTGTTAGGTAGGGAGAGGTTTTTCATAGTATATTCTTTGGGAATTTGTCATGTAATCATCCATTTGTTTGAAACTTATTTATCAGAAGATTTTGTTCCTATGGTTACACTGGAAATATAAAGCTTTCATTTTTTGTCTGTCATCCATTCATCAAAAGTCATCATGCATGGTGCTTATATGAAAAAGAAATTTGGAGGGAGGAAAGTGAATTATAATAAATAAATAAAAAACACAACAGAGAAGTACAAATATGAAGTTATGATGAGTTTATTAAGGGTTTTCAAGCTGTCTCCATAGCTTGAGGACCACCTTGATCACCATTGCTTCCATTTACCGAACCAACTTCGGTTTTTGTAGTTCTCTCTGCAAGTCTCTCAAGCAGCTCTTGACAATCCGCAGCAGTGACCATAACACCCAAACTGTTCTTCCCTCTCCAGCAACTGATGGCTATTGTCGATGCATCCACTTTCGCCGGTTCTTCACCTGAAATAATACCAGCAAAACCGTAAAAAAAACGACATTCTACATAACCAAAAGCAATTCTAACATTAACCAGACAGTACTCACCGTCGCTGAGAATCACCACGCAGCATCCCAAGACAAGGTCAATTGCTTTCTGGCCTAATTGTGGATTGACAAAATCCGGAAACTTGATCGATTTGTATTCCAAAAGATGTTTGAAATCCGCCATTGGAGTATAAAGTATTTGTTTGGTGATGTATGGAAGGATCACAGGTAGCCCCTCGGATGATATACGGAACGAGCACGGCTTGCTTGAACCTTCTTTTGCTGATTGTCTCTCCTGTGTTTTCGATTGGTTACAAATTAAAAATTTTCCAAGTTTCAACGAAAATGAGAGAAGGTATATAATTTTTTGTGTACTTACAAACATCTTGAGACCAACAGATGCGATCTTAAGCTGCTGTCCGACTGCGAAATTCAGCTGAAGAACTTCCTTGACTGATTTCGAAACATAGTAAATCCTTTTCACGCTGCTCGTGTCGGTGTTTCTTGCCACGAGATGACCATACAGTGGAAATGATTCGTCTTTGATTCCGTAAAACTCCTTGATGCTGTTGATTAGTGTTTCGTCTTTCAAGAAAACAATTGGGTCGAAGCCTTTCCACTTCCCTTGCATCGGTACTTTTCTCTTGCCTCCCACGTTACTTGAATTGGCTTCTTTCTCTTCAGTGATGCTTTCTCCCTCTGTGTTTTTCTTCTCAGGCTCCAAGCTTTCGTCTTTCTCATTGTTTGAATTTGCTTCTGTGACTTTTTCAACTGCACTCTCTGCTGGTTCAACATCAACAGTAACAACCGCTTCTTCAGCCGGAGATTTTTCTGTTGAATCAGCAGTTTTAGTAGATGGGTGCTTTCTCGGATTTGGTTTCTCCTGAAACTCTGTGAGAAAAAACTACCTATAAGTTCTACAGAACCATAGGTGATTATCATCAATTCAAGGAACATGTTCTAACAATCACCTGGCAAGGGCGAAACTTTGTGAAGGACGGCGATGAAAAAGCCTCCGGTGTTCTGATCATGAGGCACTATCCTCATGCAACGTTCAAGTGGAAGATCAGAGACTTCAACAACTGGTTCATCAGGAATAGCATCCACCACAGTTTCTTTGGATCCATCTTCACAGCCGTTAACACCACCATTCTCATTTTCTTGCGTTGTTTCAGTTGAGTCCTTGATATTTTGCCCAGAAGGAAACATGCTCACAAGAACTCCGCCTCTACGGTTTTGAGGAACGTCTTTGTAAGAAGTAAACCACCCACCTTTATCACGCACCTGGATCCAACATGGACAAGGGACATTACATGAATATTCCCATTAGATTTGGAGAAGAGGGTTTGTTCAATAGGTTGAATTGTAGTAGAAACTGACCTTCCATGTCTTAAGACCTGGTCTTCGTATAAGTTCAGGAAGCTTATCGGAAACATCTACAAGTTCAACAGAGTCTCCACACCTTCGAAGAATCTGAATTCAAGCAAGGGTTTTTATGCAGTTACAGCTATAACGAGTTATAATGAAAGTTGAAGTAAGTTACTTGAAAATTACCTCAGCAACAACGGCTTCATCCTCAATTGGATTCATTGAGCAGGTTGAGTATATCATTTTCCCACCAACTTTCAACAGAGATAAACCTAAAAAGACCAAGCAGAGATGCTTAACATTAAGGCGTGTCATTCTGACAAGAAATTTCATGTGTTTGGACATAAGAAAAGCTTACCCCTCATAGCAAGAATAACTTGTAGGCTATGAAGTCCATTGCCCATTCCAGAATTCCTGTACAGAAACCAAAAGGAATAAGAATTTTTCAAGAAGAAATGTCACATAGATGCATCATAACATGGAATAGAAGAAAAAGGGCAAATGTGAAAAATACCATTTTCGCCAGATGTCTGGAGCCTTGCGCAGTGTACCATCACCACTGCATGGAACATCGCAAAGAACACGGTCAAAGGAAAGTTGATTGATGGGCATATCTTCACTTAATCCTTTCTCGGAAGCTCGGGATTTGTTCAAGCGGCAACCGGGAAACTGTTGCCCTTCATGATTAGTCACTATCAAGTTGGCTGTGCACATTCGCTTTGTTTGGTGAATAAGAAGGTTAGATCTTTGGAAATCGACATCATTAGCCACCACCTGATTATTAAGGGAAAAACAATAAAATTATCCATCTACCTAAAACCAGCGTTTGTGAATTAAAAATATGAAGTTGAACACAAACCATTCCATTAGGTAGAGTTCCTGGTTCTGATGCTCCATGTATAATCTCAAGCAGCTGAAATGTTTTGGAACCCGGAGCAGCACACACTGCTCAGACACAAATAGAAGATAAGTGATCAGTAACCATTGACCACTAATTTTCCCGGAGAGTGGATATAGTCATGTGGACATGTCTTCCTTTAGCAAGACGAATACTTTTTCGAGCCCTTTGAAGACTTTTAGGTCTCAAAACAATATCAAATGAAAATTCACTCACTGTCAAGTACGAAATGATCTGGATGTACGTCGAGGAAGAGAGGAGGTACCTGCAAGATTAAATTCAACGGTTTTATAAATGTAAGTAAAGACAGAACAACGTTAATGGCAGAAGGGAGTAATAAGCTATCTTACCATGCTAACAGCTTCCTGCCTGGTCATGTTTCCAACTTCATTTTCTAGTTTCAGAAATTCATGAAACCTATAAGGAAAATAAAAAAAAAACAATGTGTAACACAGCTAACACACAAACTCTTTAACCATACTCATAGTTAACAGAGTAACAAAAAACATTCAAATGTAGTGAAAAGGTACCTCTCGAGTGTCTGATTTTTCCTAATCTGCTTTCGAGAAAAATTAGAATGCCAAGCGAGATTCTTCGGATACCAAGGCAAGGGCTTAATAGCCTCTAATTCACCATCTTCTATGGCCTAAAAAGCAATTAAAAATAGAAAATATGAGAACAAATAGATTTTCGAGTCTAATACAGAAAGACGTTACAAAAATGCCAATTACAAACATTGTATTTTTACCTGTGCCTGAAGAGATTTCACGAAGTCATTCTCCAAGATCGATATAATATCATCGCAAAATTGGCTACTGCAAATCATAAACGAAGTAAAAGGCAGAATCTAGTTAGTAATTGCAATGTTGAACCAATCTCAAGTTGTAGTCATAAACTTTACCTTGTGGATTTTTACATTAAAACTCAACCTTAAACCCTAAACCTCACTGAGACTATCAACAAGTTACATAATGAAAAGAGAGAAAAATAGCATTACTTGGAGTTAACCCTAAACGCAGCAGGCAAAGGTTTACGAAGAATCTCCATGAACAAATCCCACTCTTCTGCTTTCACTACCCCTTGTTCCTACACACACAAGCACAAGAGTTAGAATAACAATACTATCACTAAATTCAGATCCATTAATCAAAAAAGGAAAATACATTAAAATCAAAACCCTAAACCCCTCAATAGCTCACAACCTGAACTTAATGAGAAGAAAAATTGAAAACGCAAAAAAAAAGAGATAACAGTCTCTAATCGATACGGAATCTACCTTGTAATATTCCTCGAAATTAGGGTTATCAGTCAAAATCGGTTCCCAGGTGGGTTTTTCCGGAACGGCGTTGCCGGAAGCGTCGACGGTATCATCGGATTTGGGACGTTTCCAGACATTCTCTCTGCTTTCTTTGAAATGCTTCCTCTGAGAACGACCTCTTTGTCTTCCTCTTCCCATTACAGTAGCTTCCGGAAAAAAAAATTCTGATTTCCGCCGCCGGATTCGGAAAATCTCTGGGAAAATCTACGGGAATACTGAAAGACGTGATGTTGTTTCTTCTTTGTTTTTCTTCAAATTTTTGGGCTTTATTTGGGGTTTTGGTTATGGGAATATATCTTCAGGCCCAGCTCTTCTTCGTAACTAAATAGTTGCCAAGCACATGTCGGGTGACTTTATGCATGCGCAGACCCGGCTCACAAAAATATTAGGCTCTGTGCAACTTTTACAAAAAAAAAAAAAAAAATTATATGCAATTTCTACAAAAAATTTCTGCAAATAAACTCCTAAATAAATTTTTTATTTTGCAACTCTACCTTCGACTTATTGAAAATGCAAATCAAACTAACTAAGTCTGATTCAATCTGCTATATAATCGTCAGCTTTATCCTCTATTATGTCAGTCATGAAAACTAAAACACTATACACCTGTTTTTAGGAAATAACGTTAGAGTGGAATAAAATAAAAATCTGATGGGATTTCATTCCACTCTAACATTATTTCCCAAAAACATGTGTATAGTGTTTCAATTTTTATGATTGACATAATGGAGGATAATCGTCAACGTTATCCTTTCTTGTTCTTTTTGTTTATTCACAACGAATGAAAAATCATTGAGATTGAATGGCTGAGTAAAAAGACAAAGATGAGATCAAAAGAAAATGATGAGGTTTATAGCCAAGTTTAAGGATACAGATTAATTTTCTCTCTCTCTTCCTCTTTTCTCTCCCGAGCAAGTTCGCCCTAGTTTTCCAGATCTGCCGCCGCTGCCCTCTCCGGCCGGCGACGGCTGGCGCTCCTCGTCGGTGTCGTGAGAGCCCCCCCTTTTCATGTTTTTTTTTCTATCTCTACTTTCTTTTCCTCTCTTTGTTACCACAAGTTTTTGAAGCTTCGTTGTCGGTGGTTTTCTCTGGCGTGGGTTGGGCCGGTACGAGGTGGTGCGACGAAGGCGGTGTTGACGGCTTGGTCTTTCGCCGGTCCGCTCAGAGGTGTTGTGCTTGGCTCTTGAGGACGGGGTAGCGTGCCTCTTTCAGATCTGGTGAAATTTGAGGTAGGCTTTTAGACAGGGTTTGCGGTGGCGGCGCGGTTTTGTTGCAGTGTGCGGCTTCTTGTGGCGACTGGCTCCCCCCCTCAGTCTCATCTCCCCTGTCTCAGACAGGTGGGGTCTCTGGTCGGCGAGACTTCCGTGGTGCAGTGCGGAGGTGGATGAGCTTCGTGTTGTCTTGCTTTCCAAGTGGTGGTCGGCTGTTTCTTAGTCGCTCTGGAAGCCACCTCCTCTTAGGCAGGCGTCTTGTCGGAGCTCTTCTTTTCCGATGACAGGTTGCTGGATCTATCGGTGGTCAGGTTCCCTCTCTTTGCGTGGCAGGCGGGTGTGGGTCTGATGTGGTTCGCTGGCTAGTTCTGGCTTCGTGGTCTTCTCGGTGTTTTGCGTGGCAGAAATTTTTTGATGGTGGCTCCAGGCGTGTGGCACGGCGTGTTGTCCTTTTGCTTTTTGTGATCGTGGTGATGCGCTGCCGCTTTGTGCGCCTCCAGGTGGCTCTTAGCATTGCTGGTACATGTTCATTATTTTCTTTATTGAACTGTGTGGACCCTTGAGTGGGTTTGGTCTGGTAGAAAAGGCTCTGGTGTTAATCAGAGGTTTTTGAAGAATGGTGCATCATGTTAAATAGAGGCGGCATCTATGCACTGGCATCTTTCTAGTTACTGTGGGAGATGATTTCTGATTTTGCTTTTGTGAACTTGGAATGGTGGTCGTAGGCGGCTTCTCCGGCTGTCCGCAGATGCTCCTGTGCCGCCGGTCTCAAGAGAGTCTGCTTTGTCAGATATGCAGATTCTGTGCCCCCTCTGAGAAGATATAGGTTTCGTCTTTGATGTTTTGAGGACTTGCCTTAGGATGAGCTCGTGGCAACTATGAAAAGGATTCCAGTCTTTCGGGACTGAGGCACATGATGGTCTTCGCTTAGCGTTTGATTGCTGTTTATTCATTTGTGTGCTGTTCTGCACTTAAAATGATTTTTTCTCTACCTTTCTAATTTCGTGCTTGTTGTGGTTTGCATTCTTTAGGGTTGTTGTTTGGTAGCTTGTTTTTATTTTTGTGTCTTCCATCTTCTTTGTTGTATCTCTATAATGCTGTCAAAAACTAAAATGGTATAAAACTTAACATTTTTACCAAAAAAAAAAGATGAGATCAAATCACCTTTATGGGTGAAGAAAAGATATCTACAGAGCTGACAATTGACAATTGGAACCAACCTTCTAAACAATCCTTGTGGAAGACGTGTCTGTAATAGAGCTTTCTCACTTCTTCTCTGGCCTTGAGTATAGACATGCAGGTAATTCAATCGGAGCGTAGCAGTAGGAGAATATGTGATTAAGGTTGAGTTGGTCGATGAGTATGACGATGCTCGCGAGACCTGAGGAAACCGAGGTCGAAGCATCATCGACAGAGAAAAAAAAGTAGCGAGCATAGCAAGAAACATCAGAGGGATTGATTTTCGGAGGAAACGGTACAGAGTTAACGCTTCCATCTTCTTCTTCATTTCCAAAAAAAAAAAAACTTGATTACTTATAAAATCAAATTGTTATAACGGATGCGAAAAGATAAGCTATAAACGTAAAGAACACGACACAGATTTAACGTGGTTCACTAACGATGTGTTGGCTATCTCCACAAACCAAGGAAACCGTTTTATTAAGGGATGCAGAAGGTTCAGTAAACCCTGCTGGAGGTTCTGAATCAGAATCAAAATTCCTCAGAATTAGGTATAACATCGATATTTATAGCTAACTAATTAACCATATTCATATGTGACCCACGTAATGACCTTAAGCTAATAGCTTAGGTCCATTACTCTAACCGACAATCTGCAATAAGCTTCGTAGCTTACACCTCAATTGATGTCATACATCTTACACCTCCTTCGTACCACAAGTCCCTTCTATCAGATGTACCAAACACACCATTACTGTGTCAGATGTACCAGATGCAGTCATATTGTGCTAGATATACTTGGTGTTAATGCCTCTTCAGATCAGGTGCCCCTTTAGACCAGTTGTCCCGTCGGACTAGACACCACTGCGGACTAGAAGTTATTTCAGACCATACGTCTCTTCGGACTAGACATCTTTTGAGAACCAGATGTCTTTTTGAACCAGACGCCCCTCAACGGGCTCAGATGATCTTTCAAGCCAAAAACCCCTAAACCAGGCTCAGATGCTCCTTCGAGCCAAACAACCCTCACTGGGTTCAGATGCTTCTTCGAGCCAAACGTTCTTTCGGACGTGCAGTGCATAATCCATCATTTCTTTGAAACCATACACCTCTATTGATCCAATCTCAATCCTGATAAGCTGATCATGAACAGTCTACAATGTGTAATCTCAGATGGTGTCAACAGAACAACTTTTATCTGTAGCTTTTGACTTTCTTTGTGTTGCTCCAAAACAGTCTTTTCACGATCAATATGCAACTTCACATGCTTGTCAAAGCTACTATTCTATGCAACAGTTTTGGTTAGAGCCTCATCTTATAACCTTCTTTATGAATTAACAATATAGAGCATGCACCTCGCCCCCTGCAATAACTTATATTTCATCTGCCTAGGTACACCATTCCTTTGTGATGTATCTGTAACTTCATGATGTCGGACAACTCCTCCATCCTTACATAACTGATTGAGCTCCGATGAACAGAATTTCTCACCTTCCTTTGACAGAATTGCACGTCCCTTTCACCGATACGACCAAAATTATAATGCCAAAACTTGGTCATACTCTTTTTATGAAACTCTAAAGATGCAACATTCACAGAACTTGTAGCCGTAGAACCTCACAGCACATATAACGTACCACGTATGACACCCTTCAGAATCACATGTGAACCCTTGTAAACCTTCAAAAGTTCACCTTCGCTTGAATACTAGAAACATTTATTATCTAGTAGACTCAAAGATATCAAGTTTTTCATCATATATGGAACATATATAACTTTGTTCAATGTGAAAATACTACCATTATATGTCCTGAGCTTAACTTATCATATTCTAAGAATCTTACAAGCAAGACTATTGGCCATTTCAATCTGCCATAAGCTACATTCTCATTAGTTGAAAACCAATCTGTCCTTAGATATGTATGATAATACGCTCCAGTATCTAGAACCCACCTCTCAAAGGAACGAGTGTGTCCTTCAGCAACTAGAGCAGCGTCCACTTTGAGCCTTGTGTCAGCTTCTACTATAGCAACAGATTTAGATTGGTTCTTCTTCTAAGGACATTCTGATTTTCAGTATCCTACCTCCTTACAGTATTTAGAGACATCACTTCGTTTGAGACCTTTTGCAAATGACTTCTTCTTGTCTTTCACATATCTCTTACCACTGCTGACAAAAAGTCCAGAGTTGTGACTGTCCGTACCTGTAACCAGATGCCTTATGACGCAGCTCCTCACTGTGAAGAGATGACCTTACTTTCTCTAGTGCAACTGTATCTTTACCGACTATCTTAACATCGATATTACGCAGTTCCAGTAATAATGTGCTCCAATAATCTAAGTAATCCCTGAATCGCATACCTTCCTGCATTCTTAATGTGAATAGGCGTTGTTTTAGAAGCAATTTGTTCGTTAGAGACTTTTTCATGTACAACGTCTCCAACCTCCCCCATAGACCAGCCACAATCTTTTTTTTTGCAACCTCGGTGATGATCTCATTTACAAGACAAAGCAAAATCATTGAGTATGCTTTGTCCTTCAGTCATGTCATCGCAGTAGTGTTACCCTCGTTGTCTTTCAACAGCGTTGCCCACAAGCCTTGTTGCCTCAGCAAGGCTTGCACCTTGATTTGCCAGAGACTGAAGTTGTTCTTCCCTGTGAACTTGTCGATACTCACGTTTAACCTAGATATTTTCTCACCAGATACGGAAACTCTCAGAACCTGGAGCTCTGTGATATGGTGTGCGGGATGTGAGCAATTTTTACCCTAATCAAAATAATGAAAGCCGTAAGCGCACATCTAATCAATTGTAGTACGTAGGGATCAATCCACTAGGAAGGAGAATCTTTTCTGCCAAACCTTTTGTAAAAGATTCAAGTAAGGAACTCTAGAACCTTTTTATAGGGGTTTTGGTGTCACTAAAAACGTAAATCCTAAACTAAACAAGAAAAGAAAAAATTGCTTAAGAAATATCGATTGGGAAACTAAAAAAAACCTAATATAAAAAGCTTGAGAAAAATTGGTGTAAAACTATTAAAAAGTAATTAAAAAGATCCTAGCTAAAACTCTTAGAACTCGAGCACGAATGTATGACTATATCACTCTCGTGATAATAACCAACTGTCACCCACGACCATGAACAGTAGCTTCCGAGTCTAGCCCCAATAACAGGTGTACGCAATCTTGCACTAGACTCATCTACATTTACAACTCACCCATAGGTAGCTTCCGTCTCCTATGGCAGAATTGCTCTTCTCAAATTAGATATGGCAGATAATGAATACTTTGCAACACTAAGTGCCTAAATCATATTATAGTTCATAACGCTATTCTCATGCATTAAAAGTAAGTTTAGAAGAAAAATTTATAGGATTCGGCTTAATAACTCATGCAATCCTCATCGAACATATATACTCCCCATCAAAAATTCCCTTAAACCCAACAAGTAAACTACTCAGACATGATTAATGAAAACAAAAACATTGTATTGAAAATCTGTAAAGGAATCGATATTGAAGAAGAAATAAAAAAGGGTTCAAAAGATAGATCTTTATCTCCCTAAACCTAAAACAAACTATTAAGAGAAGTAATCTAAAACTCTAACAAATTGCTAACACACAGTTTAGGATTCTTAAAACAAGTATTTATATATCTTCAAGTCATGCCTTGATGTCACTTAGGGCTTCCTCAAAGATAGGAATCAAATGGGCTTAAAATTGGGTTTTTGGGGTCTGAATGTTGATTCTCCGCGGTCAGGAGCCCTCTGGCCGTGGTAAATCACATGCTGGCCGTGGTTCAGAAGTCTGTCCTGCTGTTTGACTGGACTTCTTACTCTTTGCGTAACTATTGATTGAACCGTTAGATTGTCCTCAAGTCAAGTGTGCTGGAAAGCTAGCTGATCCATCTTTAAGGTCTCTAAATTTGAGCTGGATTGGACGGTGATAAGGTCTTCATTTGAGGGTGAACTTTTGACAGTTTGAAATCTGATTTTCTATCCAATTTGCAAAACTTTGTTTAAGTTTCCTGAAAAGAGTCTTGAGACTATATATAATAGAAAACTATAGTTAAAATACTTAAAAAAATAAAAATAAAAATATTTGAAAAACCTTTAAAATGATCCATAAAAATGGTCAAAAAACAATAGAGAATTCGGACTTTGACATTTTCTATCGGCATAGTTTATAAAGATATCACTCATAAATACAATAAAGATATCACTCTTGTGGGGATGCAAAGTCCTAAATTTAGACTATATCATAAAGATATTAGGTGTGTAGGAGTTAGATTCTCGTCTGTTGCATTTCATATTCGAGGTAATCGTTTTAGTTGGGTTTTTTTTTTTTGCGGTTTCTTCTATCTTTGGCTCTCCTCTGTTTGTGGTTGTAGATCTTGTTAGCATCTTGTGAGCACTATAGTTCTGCGTCTGTTGTTCTCTTCCGACTTTTCTGATGGTTTTGAGAGCTTTACTATTTGCTTTAATATCTCATCATATGTTTCCCATGTATTGGGTTTAATTTCCAGAGAATTTTTTTTCTCCGGTTTGGGTATCAAACTGTATTTTAATTTTGTATTATAATGGAAAAAATTAGTTAAAAAAATGACATTCCTTGCGCTCCACAATACTGTAATTGTTTCATACGAATTGAAAAAAGGGGCACTTGGTTGCCATGAACAGAAAAAAAAGGAATATAGTTTAAATGTAGTCAACTAAATGATGAACTTTCAATCTATATATTTATTTGTATAGTAATTTTCTTAGGTGTCAGCTCCGCAGCGAGTTTCAGAACGTTTAGCTTACATGTCAGCTCCAGAATGAGTTTTGGCTGCAAAAAGACATTTTAACCCTATTTTTTAATTACATGTTATTTTTTTATTGGTTCGTATCTGATGATGTGTTGAAATAACTTAAAACAAACCGCTCTAAATTATTGTGGTTTAACGCAATGTTTTCAGACTCGGACCGGACCAAGCGGTTTGATCGGTTGAACCGAGACTCGGCAAGATTTCCAGTTGGTTTTTGTTGAAAACTCGGGATGCTATTAAACCGCTCAAACCCGGTGAACCAGCAAAAACCCAACCAAAACGGTTTGTAGTAATAACATTTTGTTTTCCTTAATTTTATTGAATGGTTTGTTACTTTTTTCACTATAACACATTAGTAAATTTTATAATATATCTTAAGAAAAATGTGTGATTATCCATCACATTATTACTTGTTATCTTCCTACACTTCCTTGGACACTTGTCATATTGGTTGGACACTAATCTTTGTATTAGAAAGAGGTGATATCCTAATCACCATTATATATGTCTTGATTTTATTATAATTCTTCATCTATAAATAAATGGTTGTAATGAAGAGAATGTACATCAACAATAATAACAAAATACAAGTACAAAGAAATGTTTTGTTCTCTCCACCATCTTTCTTTTATCTCTTAAGTTAGAACACAAATTCTTACTCATCTTTATCTATAATAAGCTAATAGTCCATAAAACGTTATCAGAACGAACCATTCATATACCAAAGAGATTCAGAAATGGCAATATTTGAGATCGAGGATGGAGATATATGTATGACAGACAGTGCTACAACACACACAATACTTAAGGATACAAGATATTTCTCCTCTCTTAAAATGAAAGATTCTGCCGAAAGCATGAATACTATATCCGGTAATGCAAAAATTATTATGGGCTCCGAAAGAGTCAGTTTTTAATGTCAAAGGGAACAAAATTTGAAGTTAATGATGCATTATATTCCCCAAAGTCTTATAGAAATTTGCTAAGTTTCAGAGATATCTGCAGAAATAGATATCATGTAAAAACTATGAATAAAAAAAGCATTGATTATCTTTGCATTACATCAGTTATTTCGGAGAGAAAAGTTGTATTGGAAGTATTACCAGCATCATCCTCCAGAATATATTCCACAAAGATAAATATGACTGAATCATATGTTACAGTAAACCCGAAGTTTACAAGTACATTCAAAATCTGGCATGAACGATTAGGACACCCTGGTTTAGTCATGATGCGGAAAATTGTGGAAAATTCTAACGGCCATCCACTGAAAAACCAGAAGATTTTTCAATCAAGAGAATTTATATGTAATGCTTGTTATCAAGGAAAACTTATAACTCGACCATCGCCAGCCAAAATCGGGAATGAATCTCCACTATTCTTGGAAAGAATAGATGGTGATATATGTGGACCTATTCACCCCCATGCAGGCCATTTCGATATTTTATGGTATTAATTGACGCATCCAGTAGATGGTCACATGTGTGTCTTTTGACCAGAAAAAATATGGCTTTCACAAAATTCATTGCCCAAATAATTAAGTTGCGAGCACAATTCCCTGATTTTGCCATAAAGAAAATAAGACTTGATAACGCTGGTGAATTCACTTCCTAAGCTTTTAATGATTATTGTGTGTTGTTGGGAATTGATGTTGAACATCCTTTTGGGCATGTTCACACACAAAATGGCATGGCTGAGTCTTTGATTAAGCGATTGCAATTGATTGCAAGACCATTAATATTGAGAACAAAACTCCCAATTTCTGTATGGGGTCATGCTATATTGCATGCAGCGGCATTGATTCAGATAAGACCAAGTTCTTATAATAAATATTTCCCAATACAATTAGCATCTGGCCAAAAACCAAATGTATCACACCTTCGTGTTTTTGGATGTGCGGTTTATGTCCCTATACCCCCACCGCAAAGAACAAAAATGGGGCTGCAAAGAAGATTTGGAATATATGTTGGTTATACATCACCAAGTATTATTCGATATCTTGAACCACAAACTGGTGACATGTTTACGGCACGTTTTGCCGATTGCCAGTTTGATGAAAATAAATTTCCAGCGTTAGGGGGAGGGATTAAGGAAGTTCAAAAAGATGTTACATGGTACACACCATCTTTCTTGTACCTTGATTCTCCTACAAAACAACGTGAACTTGAAGTTCAGAAAATTCTAGATTTACAAATTATGGCAAATCAGTTACCAGATGCATTCACTGATACAAGAAGGGTGACAAAGTCATATGTACCCGCTGCAAATGTTCCATCAAGACTTTGTATTCCGGAAGAACAAATTGATGGAAAAATAACAAATCAACCCAAAGCTCAGTTAAAAAGGGGGAGGCCAATGGGATCAAAAGATAAAAACCCCCCGAAGAAAAAGAAAATGGGAGAAAAAAAATGGGAGAAAAAGAAAAGGGTGCAGAAGAACCACATACATAGAAAAGTCTTGAAGACGAAAATGGCAAAGAAAATTATGAAATTTCTATCAACTATGCCCAAAACAGAAAATTATGGGATAAAAATGATATAGAAGATAATGATGGAATTTTCTCATTCTCTGTATCTAAAGAGATTGAATATGAAAGTGATGATCCAGATCCAAGGTCTATATTGGAATGCCAGAAAAGATCTGATTGGGAGAAGTGGAAAATGGCCACAGAAACTGAATTGATCTCCCTCAATAAAATAAAGAGAGAATTGGTTTTATAATGCTAATTGAATTAAAATTTGTTCCCTTAATATTTTCTAAATAAAATTTGTCTCTTTAATGTTTAATTTAAATTTAATCCACTTATATCCTTTAATTACGAATTAATAAATTAATTTATTTTTAAAAATGTTTTATTAATAAATAAAAAAACAAGTTGAAAAGACTTTCTACCAAGCCTAAAAAAAAAAAAGGAGAAACCCCAATATTCCATCTTCTTCACTGTGTGTCTCCATCTTCTCCAGTAAGAGTCACCGGCAAAAACAATTTCATGTAAGTAAAAACTTATTTGTTCTTCTTCCTCCTCTGTCTGGTCGTATTCTTCACTTTTTCTTTCAGTATTCTCATTCAATTTTGATTCTAGGGTTTACAATTTCTCAATTGATTTGGGGGTTTTGTTGATTTACAGTTTTCTACTACATTGCATGATTCATATTTCGTTTCTAGCTGCATGCATGATTATAATTTTGCTCATAGCCACATGAATGATTCTGGGTTTTATAATTTTGATTCTGGATTTGCTAATTTCGATTATGGGTTTGCTAATTTCGATTCTGAGTTCTGCACCTTCCTAATTGCTTTGGGCTATTGTTTATAGTAATTTCGTGATTCTGGGTTTGCTAATTTTGATTCTGGGCATGATTAAATGAGTTAGTCTTTAAAGATTTACAAGTTGTGTGATGTTTTTAAAAGATTATGCTGTTGTTGTTTGGTCAAAGAGTTTAATATGGTTTTTTACTACTGAATGAACAGATTTAAAAAACAAGTTATCGACAGGTGTTGGTAGTGGGATTATGCTAAACTAGATATTGAGCTTTTTTTTCTTAGCAAAAGAGAGTTCATTACAAGGATAGCATAACGTAAGTTTGATGCATATTTAAAAGTAAGAAACAAAAATCAAACAGACATGTTAAATCAAGTAACAAAAGTTACAATTAATTAGTCAAATTAAAAGACACTATAGTTTTGTTTATCTTCACTACCTTTCGCCCAAAGAAAAAGAAAAATATATTCTACCAACTTTGACCAGTTGCTGTCGTTATGATTGGACATTGATGATAATGTATTTTGGGCGCATATTTCTGAGTTTTGCACCTTTCTAATTGCTTTGGGCTATTGTTTATAGTAATTTGGTGATTCTTGGGTTTGCTAATTTTGATTTTGGGCATGATTAAATGAGCTAGTCTTCAAAGATTTACAAGTTGTGTGATGTTTTTAAATGATTATGCTGTTGTTGTTTGGTCAAAGAGTTTAATATGGTTTTTTACTACTGAATGAACAGATTTAAAAAACAATAGTCATCGACAAGTGTTGGTAGTGGAGTTGTATTAAGGTTCACTTTTGGTTGTTGAGTTCGCTACCAAGATTTGGGATACTGCTGGTTAATAGAGGTAAGATTACCCTTTGTCTCTTGTTTTAATTTTTTTTAATTTTCCACCTTGAATTCAATCCTTTTGTGGAGTTTATGCGCTCAAATTCATTGAGTGTCACATGCTTGGACTACAATTGTCTTTGCTTAACGACGACAACATTTACGCAGCTAGGATGAAGATCACCTATGATCTTTGGAAGCAGCACATGATCCAATATTGATTGAGCGGATGAGAAAGTATGTGCCTCCGAAAGCAGTGTTCTCAGATGATATTGTAGACTTGTTATAGGTTTGACATATTTCGTTTTAGGTGGTTCAGTTTTTTTTTTTTTTTGGCATCGTGTTTTTCATTGCTTGACATTGTGTTCTTGGCGTAGTCATTTTATGTTGCTTGATCTGATATCTCATTTTTTTCATTGATCCAGAAAATTCAGCAACACAAGGTTTTCTCGTAAAAGAAAAAATATTGTACATCACCTTTTTAGATTAGAAATTTAAAAATAAAAAAAAAACTCACTTTTTTAGGGTTGAGGAACCCTGTACATGCATTTTTTTTGTTAGAAAGAAAAAACAACAAAAAGAACTGGAACTCTGTCGGCAAAGGGAGTATGAACCCAGGACCAAGTATAGTGGTGTATAAAGGGGGAACCAATAGAGCTATTGTAGAAATCCAGAGTTGCTTCCTCGCAAATGTTTTAACTATATAATGTCGTTTTTATTTAAAAAAACTGGAACTCCGTCCAGGGGGTGTCGAACCCAGGACCAAGTATAGTGGTGTGCAAAGGGGGAACCAATAGAGCTATTGTAGAAATCGAGAATTGCTTCCTGGCAAATATTTTAACTATATAATGTCGTTTTTATTAAAAAAAACTGGAACTCCGTCCAGGGGAGTGTCGAACCCAGGTCTGAGAGTAAAAGTGAACAAAAGGGGAACCAATAGAGCTGTTATAGAAATCAAGAATTGCTTCCTCGCAATATCTTTTAACTATATAATATTTTTTTTATTAAAAAAAACTGGAACTCCGTCCAGGGGGTGTCGAACCCAAGTCTGAGAGTAGGAGTGAACAAAAGGGGAACCAATAGAGTTGTTGTAGAAATCAATAATAAGTCCCTAGCATAATTTTTTAATGTGTTTCATTTTTTTTTTCTTAAAAGATCTCTGAAATCCCATACGACTTGTTGTGCCTGAAATTCATCACATATCGTACAGAGCATCTCTAAACTAAGTTAAACCTCCAGTTTGGCACTTAAACTTGAAAACCAGTACAGAATTGTCTTTCATAAAGTGAAAATAAATAAAAAAAACCAAATAAGCAAAACGAATAACAATAAAAAAGAGATAGAGAAGAGCCTATATTGGCATGTCACATGTCCCTCTCTTATGTCCTTCGATACCACAGTGACTGCACTTGTGCTTCTTAGACCGTTGTGATCCTTGGGACGCTCGTATCTTGTCTTCCACACTTTCGTGTCTTCGTTTTTTCCTGCGTCCAGCTGCTCGTCACGATTCCGGTTCTACAACTTTGGCATATTCAACATGATCAGGGCCACACCAATCATCCGCAGGACCTTGAATTGGATTAATGCATTCCTCATAAGCTGTTCTCCATGCCTCCGTAGTGTAATAATGATTGGTGAGACTGTGTATCTGCTGGTTCACAGAAAACGCTGCTTTAATTGCATGCCAACACGAAATTTTAAGCAAGTCGTACTTGCCACATTAACAAGTTCTTCTGCCCAAATCAACAAGACAGTCATATTTGTCACCTCTGTCCAAAAATCAATCCTGGCTAACTGGGTAAACAATGAATGTTTTACCCTTATCAATCCTTCTCTCGATCTTCGTCTCAACCTCAACTGTTAGAGGAGCCTGATGCTTTGAGCTAAGTTTTTAACGCTCATAAAACCAATTGGTTAACATTTCTCTGGTGTTGTTGAGTAGAGAAATAACTGGGTACTCTCTAGGAGTTGGCAATTTATTATTTATCGACTCAGCTGGGTTAGTGGTTCTAACATCGTACCTAAATCCGGGGAATTCGCATCGTGCCCATTTCTCAACACCAGCGTCCTGAAGATACTTTCCAACAGCTGGACTAATAGAACAAATGGCAGCAAACTTGGTATCAAAAGCAGAAAATCTGTACTCTTTAGAAGCCTTCGCAATCAAACCAGTCAAACCCTGTGTCTTGAAAAATGTTATCACATTATTCAGCAAGTGGTGGATACAGATACCATGGCTAGATTGTGGGTACACTTTCTCAAGTGCTTTAATTACGGAAACATTTCTATCTGACACAAAAGCCAAACGCACCTCATCCGCGATGACAACTTTTAGTTGCCTCATAAACCACTCCCAAGACAGGTCGTTCTCTGAATCGACAACCCCAAATGCGATCGGATATAAGTTCGAGTTGCCATCTAATGCTGTAGCAACGAGCAAAACTCCTTTATATTTGTTTTTCAAAAATGACCCATCCACAACAATCACCCTGCGAATAGCTTTGTAAAAACCTCGTACTAATTGACCGAAAGAGAGAAACAGAAATTTGAAATGTTTAGTAATGTCAGTTTCATACTGTGTATGGGTCTCTGGATTTGCTTTTTCAGCATGTGCAAATATTTAGGAATTTTGGCATAGCTTTTCCCGGGAATGCCTCTAACAATACTAATCGCATACTCACGTGCTTTCCAAGCATAGCATGGTCGTAAGAGATGTCACATCCATGCTCTGTACGAATAAAATGAATTATTTCTCTGGGGCTAGGCCCTGCATTAGCACCCTCAAACTTATTCTTAATCAGATTACCAATAGTTTTTGCTGAAGCTGTCCTACCGACTACGTCTTTATTAGAAGGAGCGCATGTATGTTGAGCGACATACTTATTGAGTCTGAAATACTCTGACCCCTCAAGACACTGTGCACGAACACGCCAGTTGCATGACTTCTCTTTGCAGCGGATACACCACACTCGTTTGGTTTATTCCAGTACGTTGTAGTCAAAATTATACTTCATCGCAGAAATTTCCAAAGAAGCCTTCAACTCTGTTTTGCTTCTAAAAATGTGATCCTTCTTTACGGCATCAAGCAAGTTAAGCCGAACGTTCTGCTCACTGTCAACTTTGTTGTCAACCATAACGGGTTCATCAAACTCTTCCTCCACTTTATGGCCAATGCCTCTAATATCATCATCGCCTGACTTCACAACCTGATCGTTTTTCATACAGCTTGAATCAGAGGCTTTCTTCATCAATTCGATGTTAATCGGAATCTCAGGATGTCCAGCATACGCGGTGAATGTCACACATAGATTTACCGAGGTTTTATTCCTAGAGTACCCAACAAAATTTTTGAGCTGATGATCATTAGCGATACTCACTGGTGGAGAGCCTACAGTATCAATCAAATCACTCGGTAGATAACTAAACTCAGCTTTGTGATCGACTACTCCATAGTCTTCTAGAACCATTGTTTCTAACTCTGCAAGAGTCGTATTTGATTCAACAGCAACTAACCTAGCTCGTTTTTCTGCATCAGCCACAAAAACCCACTTCTTATCTGTCTCTGATTTCCATGAACCACAAGTCACATAGATATGTAGCATGTTTGAAGCAGAAAATATATAATTTTAGGGAAAATCTGCTTGATCAATGTGAATGAAGAAGAAGAGAACGATGACAGCCAAAAAAGAAAAAAAAACGTCAAAACTGATTAAAAAACATTGAAAATTAAAAAGAAAAAAGATTTTCGAAATTTTTAAGATCTGGAAGTTAACTAATTTTCTTAGAATTTCTCAGATTTTGGTAGAAGATGTATTCTACGTTAATGTAGAATGCAGTCTAACAGGTAGAAGATGCATTCTACATTAATGTAGAATGAAGTCTAACAGGTAGAAGATGCATTCTACGTTAATGTAGAATGAAGTCTAACAGGTAGAAGAACCGTTCTACAATAACGTAGAACCTGGTCTAACAGGTAGTTCTACTAACATGTAGAATATAGTCTATCTAGTAGAAGTTATAATCTATCAATCGGTAGAATATATAAAGACCTATAAAAAACGACTTCTACAGGCTGGTAGAATATGTGAAGAACTATAGAAATGGGATTCTACGTGGACGTAGAACATAGAATATGCATTCTACCAAGCGTAGAACAAATTTTAATAATATAATAAAAAAAAAAATTTCCATAAATGATATACGAAAATATTTTTAATTCCTTTTTAGATATTTTCAAAATTTTTAAAATATAATTTCAAATTTATATTTAATTATAACTGTCATAACTGATTTAAAAGGGTAACTATGTCAAAAAGTGACAAAAAAATAGAAAACATTAAGGGGACAAATTCTAATTCAATCGGCATTATAAAACCAATTCTCCCTAAAATAAATGTGTTTGGACCTATTGTCACAACACCTAAAGATGTACAACCGGTTGGGTACAAATGAGTTTTTGTAAGAAAAAAAAATAAGAAAAATGAAGTGACAAGATATAAAGCCCGACTTGTCGCTCAATGATTTTCTCAAAGACCGGGAATTGATTATGAAGAAACTTATTCTCCGGTTATGGATGTAATAACATTCAGATTTTTTATGGTTCTTGCAGCATCTAAAAATCTAGAAATGTACCTTATGGATGTTGTGACAGCATATCTATATGGATCACTTGATAATTATATTTATATAAAAATCCCAGAAGGATTGAAAATGCCTGAAGCGTTAAGTTCCAAATCAAAAGAAATATGTTCAGTCAAGTTACAAAGATCACTTGATGGATTAAAACAGTCCGGACGAATGTGGTATAATCGCCTAAGTGAATACTTGTGGAGTAAAGGATATATTAACAATGTGATATGCCCTTGTGTGTTTATTAAGAAATCCTTGTTTGGATTTGTGATCATTGCTGTTTATGTTGATGACTTGAACATACTTGGAACTTAAAAGGATATTGAAGAAGCGAGAGCTCATATGAAAGAAGAGTTTGAAATGAAAGATCTCGGAAAGACAAAGTTTTGTCTTGGATTACAAATAGAGCAGTTCCGAGACGACGGAGTATTCATACATCAATCAAATTACACTAAAAGGATATTAAAACTCTTTCGTATGGATAAAGCGACTCCTTTGAGTACTCTAATGGTTAATCGATCTCTCGATACGGTAAAAGATCCGTTTCGACCTTGTGAAGATAACGAAGAAATATTAGGTCTTGAAGTACCTTATATGAACGTCATTGGCGGAGTTAAATCTTGCAAATTATACCCGTCCGGACATAGCATTCGCTACAAATCTACTTGCTAGATATAGTTCATCCCCTACACATAGACATTGGAATGGAATAAAACATATTTTCTGTTATCTTCAAGGAACAATTGATATGAGATTGTTTTACCCTAGAAACTCCAAATTCGGTTTAGTTGGTTTTGCAGATGCAGGTTTTTTATCAGATCCACATAAAGCTCGATCGCAAACCGGATATGTTTTTACATTTGGAGGTACTGCAATCTCTTGGCGTTCTCAAAAACAGACACTGGTTGCCACTTCCTCAATTATGCAGAAACTATTGCACTTTATGAAGCATGTAGAGAGTGTGTATGGCTCAGATCTTTGATTCATCACATACAAGAAGCAAGTGGAATAATCATGAATAAGGAGCCAACAAAATTATTTCAAGATAATTCTGCATGTGTTGCTCAACTCAAGGAAAGCTACATCAAAAGTGATAGGACAAAACACATCCCTCCAAGATTTTTCTCCTACACTCAATTGCTCGAGAAAACTAAAGAAGTGGACATTCAAAATATTCGTTCAAGTGACAATGCTGCAGATCTTTAAAAATATAATTTCTTTTTGATAATATTTTAATAATTTAAAAAGAATGAAGAAAATATAGAATGAAACATGTTTAGCAAATCAAATGTTAGATTTGTGTAGTGATTTGTTTAGATATCGGCTCAACAACGAGTTTCAAAATGTTTGCTTACGTGTCAGCTCCAGAATAAGTTTCGGCTGAAAAAGATTTTTTGACTCTATTTTTTAATTATATGTCATTTTTAATTGGTTTTTATCTGATTTTGTGTTAAAATAACTTAAAACAAACTACTTTAAATTATTGTGGTTTAGGTGTTGATTGGTTTACCCGCTATCACCCGCAAACGCAGCGGAGCAAAAAATCGATTAGATCAATTGAAGAAATTTTATATCATGCATAAGACAAATCCAGAAGTCCACGTATTGGAGCTATTTTTTTCTAGTTTATTATATTACTAGACACAATTTTGAGTTATGTTCCCAATAATTAAAATAAAACATATTATTTATAAAATTTATTAGTTTTTAAAATAATTATTTAGTATTTATTTATAATTCTTATTAATTATTTTAAACTAGTGATTTTGATATTAATCATAATAGTATAGTTTTCTGTTTTTTTATAATTATATATGATGTTTATTTTGATAATTTTATGTTTAACCGCTAAAACAACCGCTGGTTTGCCAGTCAAAAATGTTCTGCAAACAGACCCGTCTTAAAAAGTTTAACCAGTCGTGCAAACCGCTGAATAACGCTCAAAACCGCAATCGTCCGCTTCCGCAAACTCCCGCAATCGCAACCGCAACCGTTGCGTTTAATCCAGTCAAGCCCTTAATGTTTCATTTTAATCAAACCATTTCTAAAATTTTATAAAACCGATATTTAGTAAAAATCTAACAATAAAGTAAAAATCAATATATAGAATGTCTAATGGAATGATATTTGTGATGTCTAGATTAGGGTTTTCGACTTTAAATGTTTTAGTATAAATATGTACACAACTTCTTTCTAATTCTCTCACACTCTTTTAAATTGTTTAACTTCTTCTTTTTTCGTTGAATAAGTTTGTTGGGTACTTTAAATCATTATTATGTTTTTGTTCTATTATTATTGTAAATATATATAGTTTGTATTTTCATTCTAAAAACATATCAGCCCAATGGACAAAAAAAGACAACAATAGTATTTATAGTCTGCATCATGTCTTCAAACATTAAAATGTAAAAAAATCTAACAAATAATTATACTCAACAGTAGAGAATAGAAAATAAATGAATCTAAATTACTACTATTAAATTTTAACACAATCATATAAAAAATTATATCAGTCCGCGTAAGGCGCGGAAAATTTCTAGAACAATATTTTTTAATCAGTTTGATTTATTAGTGTGATTAATGCACCAATTTAGTGTCACAATAAAATTGAGATTTTAAATTAGGCGGTTGATATGAAATAGTATATTTTTGTACTACTTTGTCTTTTTTTTTAACCAGCCAATGGCTATAGTTTTGTTGTTACATAGTTTTTAATCACTTGAATTGTGGTTGTAGTTACACCTTGACCAAAAAAAAAAAGAGTTACACATAGTTCATGTTACATGATTTATTATGAATTTTAAAATTTTAATTAAAAATTTGCTAAATGGCCCATTTGAGAGCGAGTAAAACTCTTGTTTTATACAGATGATCTTAGCAAAAATCTAGGTTCAAAGAGCATTTCCATGCATCTCAATGGAGATGATCTTAAGAAAAAAAAAATAATAATAAGAACATGGTAGAACCGACCATGTGCATGCTAAATAAAGTACTACAAAGTAGACACTAAATACAAAAGACTCTTTTTTAAAGGAGCGTTGGTCTTTGATTAATCGAAAATATAACCAGTTGTCGGTCTTTGATTAATTGAAAATAAACTTGGTCTTAAACTATACAGCTGTTGTGACGACAAAAAGAAAAACTAGACAGCTGTGGCCAGATTTGTCCTAACTTCAAAAAGATTTGAGAGTAATTGACTTTAATAATGGAATTGGTCTTAACTAGCTTCCAGTTACATTATACCACAAACTTAAGAGCCTAAGAAAGATTTGAGTTCAAACCTCTTTACTTACATTTTCTCCTTCATTCCTTCTAAAGAACCCATATATGGAGCATTATTCTGGTTGCAGATCTCCATGCGCTACTCTGGGTGATCATTATTTTAGTTCACAATCTGATCCTCCACTCTCTGGCTGCTTCTCGTGCAAAGGCAACTACTTGGAAGCAGATCGTCAGTATAAATATTGTCCGACATGCAAATTGGAATACCACTTTGAATGTTACAAGTATGCGCCGGAGATTAGACATCCTTTTCACCTCTCCCACCCTCTCAAGTTCATCTTCAAAAATCCCCATTCTTCCGATAGTTCTAATTTGGACGATGGTGTCTCGATATCCGAAGGAAGTTATGGAAAATGCAATTGTTGTCGGAAGCGTCTCTCTGAGGTATATTATCATTGTTCCATATGCGATTATAGTATAAACGCTACGTGTGCACGACACGCAATAACTCTCACTATGGCAAACCTGAAAAGACATGAGCACGCTCTCAACCTCTTTCCTGGACGTCTGCCTTTGCCTTGTAATGCTTGTGGGCTATCTCTTGACAAAATCAAGGATCATGCATACACTTGTTTCCCTTGCAGCTACATGGTTCATCGAAAATGTATCGACTTGCCTCGTGTCATTAAGATCACCCGTCACGCA
Organism: Eutrema salsugineum; assembly: GCF_000478725.1. NCBI lineage: Eukaryota > Viridiplantae > Streptophyta > Magnoliopsida > Brassicales > Brassicaceae > Eutrema > Eutrema salsugineum. Next base: position 877,417 of record NW_006256867.1, read on the forward strand.
CACCGTCTATCTTACTCTTCCTCCCTTCCTTCGGGCGAGTTCCTTTGTGGAGTTTGCCGCCAAACGGTCGACGTTAGTTATGGGCAATACTCATGCTCTAAAGGATGTCATTATGCTGTCCACTCGAAATGTGCAACGAGAAAAGACGTGTGGGACGGAAAAGATCTTGAAGGAGTGCCTGAAGAGCCTGATGAGGTTATTGAACCATTTGAGCAAATAGATGAGGAGACAATACAACATTTCACCCATGAGCATTATCTAAAGTTGCAGAGAGATGACTGTCCTCGCGATCAAGATTATAAGTTTTGTCAAGCTTGCAACCTTGCAATAACAAATTCTGATGGTTTCTACAGTTGTAGCTCTATGCAGTGTGATTTCATTCTTCACGAGACATGTGCATCCCTTCCTATCAAAAAACACCATCCCCTACACAAGCATCCACTTACACTCTTCCAACCATTCCCTCCTAAGCCCCACCACCAATGGTTTGAAATGTTTCCCAAAGGTATCTTTGCATGCAATGGTTGTAACCGAGGAAGTTGTGGTTTTGTGTACAAATGCTTCGAAGACGAATGTGAATTTCAACTAGACGTAAGGTGTGCTTCCCTTCCTGATCCTTTAATCCATGGGAGCCATCCACATGATCACCCCCTTTATTTCAACCTGACCAAGGATAAATGCATGGCTTGTGGGGACGGTGAATGTGGAGAGTATGCCTTAGAATGTATTAAATGCAAGTTATTTTTGGGGCTTTATTGTGCTACTATACCTTGGGTGGCTCACTACAAGTACGATAAGCATCAACTCATTCTTCGTTACGGTGAAGAAGAGACAACAAGTCTCAACTATTGGTGCGAGAAATGTGAAACAAAATTAGATGCAAAGACATGGTTTTATGCATGCGATGATTGCAACGTCACTCTCCATCGAGAATGCTTATTGGGGGCAAGTGTCTACATGAAGCCCAACCATAACATCAGAGCATGGGGTGCTGAGGCTGAAATTACTCGCAACAATGGCAATTCTCGACCACTCTGCGATGGATGTGGTATTCTCTGCGTAGATACTTTGGTTTACAAGGCAGAAGTTGGATATTGTTGTAGTTTCCGCTGTGTTAAACTTTCATCAGACCGAAAGATGCTTTGGTCTTGAAGTTGCTAAATGATAGAATTTAAGAACCGAACCGGGGATTGTATAACCAAACCAGAGCACCAACAAGTATGTGACGTGATGAAGCTATGTCTTTTTTTTTTGCAATTATTTCAGTTTTAATAAGGAGTTATTCCTCTTGTTGAGGAATTAACCTTCCTATTTTTCCATTTCCCATATATTTGTAGGAGCTAGGCCTCCGTCATTTGTTTCTTCTTTTCTTCTCCATTTAATTCAAAGAAAACCCCCCAAAATAGGCAATGTTAATTGCCAAAACAGAGTTGTACTTTTCTTGAACAGAATTTTAAATCTGGGACCAACACTAAATAGAAATTGGTTTTCTTTGAGTTCAAAACCGAGATACTGGAGAATAAAAACGGTGAAAAAGAAAGAAAAAAATTTAAGAGCGCCAGTTATGTTTGACGGTTCAGTGTTACACCAAAAACTATCTACTTTTTAATGAGAGATTTATGCAATTGCCTAATTGTTCGGCTCCTATGAAAAAGCTTTAGGCTATGAAGTCCATTGCCCATTCCAGAATTCATGTACAGAAAACCAAAAGGAATAAAAGAAGAACAAAAAGTCATTTACTGCTGATAACATATTCATGTACACAAACATGCAAAGGTAGATAGACCGTTTCAAGGGATCTATTTAATACCCATCAGCGATGAAAAAAGTTTACACAACTACCTTAGCCCTTTTTTAAGCCCATTAATAGCTGAGCGTATTGTTTATGTACAATGGCCAATGTGTAATTATGCAATCACTATTAACTAATCAGTAAATGCAAAACTGTTCATTAACTCAAATATATATTTCAAACCATTCGGAAATTCAACGCACTCCAAGTTTTGTAGAGGTTTGAAAAGAGAGAAGACTCTTTCCTTGATTACTTGATCATAAGGAAAATACAATTCTGTCTACAAGTTTGGAATATGTTATTTTTATTAGGGTTTTTGTGTTTTTTTGTTGCTTTCTTTTGATTTTTTGAATATCTAAATTTTTCATTCAAGAAAAGAATTTAACTAGAACCCGAGATACAAGAAGATAGTTACAGAGTAACTGTTTTGCAATTGCATCTGCTAACAAATTAGCAGAGCATAAATATGAACAAATTAGTAGAGCGCAGAATATAAACAAATAAAACATATATAAAAAAAATAGAGAATAAAGTCTTGATGTCGAAAACAATATTTTTGATCTCTTTTGATGGTTCATTTTTTCTGATAACCCCAATCAGTACTTGAGAATAAGATTTGAAAAGCATTTTATGTAAGCTTTTTTCAATTGCTCTTGTTATGGCTTACCTCATGGCCAGGGCTTCAGCAACTAATGGAGAACAGCATGGTCTTCAGTTCTTCCTTCATGGCTCAGTTCTGTTTTTTTTTTTTTTTGTTGCTTTCATTAAAGTAGGGTTTTTGTTGCTATTGTTAAGTTTGAGGTGTGGTTCCATCAAATTTTGGTTTCATTTCAAACTTAATTTTGTTTAGTGAAAGGTATTCGTATATTAGATTTTTACATGTTTAATTTATATAATTCGATTTTGATTTCTGAAAAGAGAAATAATGAATTCATCTTTAATGAAAATTCAATCGTTGTTTAATAGCTATTGATAGATATATACTTTTTGGGGTATGGATTTGTTAGGTAAAGTTTCAATTTCAATGGCCTTCATGTGCATGCCATTTCCTGATTTCGAAATTCTATAGGGTTTTTAGGAAACTTGATACCTCCGAGTCATATAGTATTAATTATGATTGTTTTGTCCAAAGTGAATATAAATAAAATAAAATAAAAAATTGACAACTAAAGATGGGGACAACAAAATATCTAGAAACGGCAACGTATCAGAACCCACGAACGCGAGCGAAGTCATGATGACGATGACTTACTTTAGTGTCAGTCACTTTTAAAGTTTTCAGATAAAGAAAAATAAATAAAATAAAAAAGGCAGTTTGTTCGGTTGCGAAAAATATGAACCAATGGCTCAAATTGTTGCCTCCTCTCGTCACAACAATCCTCTTATCTCTCGACACCATATCACTCACCTCTCAACCATTTTAAAGATTGTGTTTAAACACAGAATAAAGTTGTTTATTTTCATTTTTAGGTTTTTTTCTTATAATCTCGAAGTTCGGGTTGGAAACTTAATCTCAAAATGTTTAATAATTCAAATATGTTCAATATGTATATCTGAATTCTGAAATATGTTTAAAACAATTTTTATTTGTGAAACGAGAAGAACTGTATTTATAAAGTTGTAAATGTTATACTGAGAACTTTCTTTTTATAATTTTTTTTTGTCATCTGATTTATATATATATAGAAACAAGTTGGATTAGAAGCAGTCACAAAAACTACTCAAACAAACTTGAACAAAGCTTTCCTACACTGAGCCACCTATATATATGAGGCTTACAAAAAAAAAATGTGCTTTCAAACCAAACTCTTGAAGATCTATAATACTCCTATCTCATTTTTAAAAAAGTCTAATCTATTAATCTTATCACATTTTTAAAAAAGTAAAAAGTAATTTCAATAATGCAAGTAGGCTGATCACACTCAAATGCATTGTTTTCCCGTATAAATGAGTTATTTTACCAAACCAACGTACTGTGATGATAAGGTTTATTCCCTTTTACAAAGTCAAAAAGTTGCTTTGACTGTTTAAAAGTTGAAATCACTCAATTTCTTCATGACCTTTGAAAGCTTATCACACTGTTTGATAACGAACCTCCTACCTTATCTATGAACATTGACCAGGATTAATGTTGGACTCTAGATCATTCGTATTTCGTAAATTCTTGAATAAAATTTTAAGATTTTTAGCTGCCATTGGTTTTAATAGAATTAACTGTAGAATTTGTTTTCATCTATACGTTACTTTAAAAGTCTTTAGTGGGTAATAAATCCATATGGTAATGTATTCGGGTAATTAACTATATGAGTGCATTTGTGCAAAATAACATTATACACGTTATAAAAAGTTAAAAACCAATTCCACAGCTATATAGTTTGTTAATTTGATAGAAGCTCTTTTAAGTAGAAATAGGGTAGAAAAAAAACTAGTTTTGTTGAAACCAACCAATATAAATTAAAATTAAATTTCAAATCCTCTAAATGTGGACAAAGGTAGCAAAATTTTCCCACTTAAAACTACATATGAAAAAGGAAATATACTCTTTTGTTCTACTCTTATTTTTAATTCCTTCTTGTTTTTTTTTTCATTTTAAAATCAAATAGAAAAACAATTTTTCCAATTTTTTTCCAACTTTCCTTTAAAATTAAATAAGTTAAACCCAGAGTAATCATTTCTTCTTTTGGCTAACTATAGTAGACTAAAATAACTCCACTTATTAATAATTTTAATTCATTACTCAGTTTATTTACAATATTTGACCAAATACTACACTTATCATCTTAATGACTACATTTGTTGTAGGTGGGTTGAGCACAGCCTCTTTTCTGTAATTTCGACCAGGCCCATTAGCAAATACAAAAAGCCCACCAAGACCGAAAATGGACGAGCCCATTCGCCAAGCCAAAACGAGGTCGTTCGAAGAGATGAGCCTCCCGTATCGAAGGAGCAGCTCGCCACGTCGACGTTGATGAAACAGCTCGCCACGTCGACGTAGAGGAAACAGCTTGCCAGCGCGACATTCCGATAGACGGTCGGTCAGGTCTATCTACCCGGCTGTCCAAGCTACTCTAACCGAGATGTAACCTAATTTGAACACTATAAATAGCCCTGTAACTTCATTTATTACGGGATCCGTAATCTGAAATAAAAACTAAAAACTCGAAATTTGTGATCACTAACTCTTACCTCGCTTAGTAGATCTCGCTTAAATGACCTCGATAAGACCACATCGACCTCACCTCTATCTAACAAGAATCTTCGAGCTCCACCTAGTTATATTTACCGAATTAACCTCGTGTGCGGATACTAAACAACAATTGGCGCCCACCGTGGGGCTAAGAGATTTTTTTCTACGCAAAGAGGGGCTCGATAATGTCAGGAATTCAAACCAACGAAACGATCAGTCTGCCCACATCGACTACTCCCGAGGAGGGACTTAACATGTCACCAGTTAACAACCCAGACACCTCAAACAGGCGATCACCGACGATGAATCCCGTAGAAAACGCGACCTTACATCCAGAGGCACATGATGTCAACCGAAGCACACCGGCCCCTGCCAATGTCACAGCGTTATTCACAACAATGATGGCTCGAATGGAAGAGTTGAATCATCAGACAAGTGTTCGCCTGAACGAGCTAGCTGCAACACAACTCTCTTGTCAGGACCAGGTCAATGTATTGCACTCGTCAGACACCCAAGCGCCGGAGAGACGAGCGCAAGAAATTCAGCGTGTACATCGCGCCTTATTCGGAGACTCTCCCGCACCACCAACAACAGAAAATCCTCCAACCTCGAATTATAACGAGGTGAATATCGGAGCTCTCGAACACGAAACGCGTCGACTTCAAATTAGAAACCCACAACAAGATGAAGAGAAGAACGAAATGAGGGCCAAATTGCGAGCCATGACCTCGCTAGTACATCAAGCTACCAGCTCGGCGCCTGAGATCGATCGCGTGCTGAAAGAAAGCCAAAGCACCCTGTTTACGACCCGAATCACCGATTTCCCGATAAGGACTCAAGTGAAGTTTAATCTCCCAACGTATACGGACAACTCAGACCCAAGCCAATTTATGACTGCGTTCAGCATTCAAATGGGCCGAGCACGATTCACCCCCGAAGAGAAAGATGCTGGTTTCTGCCAGCTGTTTGTCAAAAATCTCAGTGGTGCGGCTCTCGTTTGGTTCTCTAAGTTAAAAGCGAACTCGATTGACAGCTACAAAGCGTTGTCGACCGCCTTCCTCAAGAGATACATGATGTACGTCCAAGGTGCAATCTCCAGCGCCGATCTCTTCCAAATCAAACAGGGCGAAAAGGAATTCCTTCGGTCTTTCATCGGCAGGTTCAATGCGATAGTTTCTCGTATCACCGTGATCGATGAGACATCGCTCTCGGCTCTTCGAAACACCTTACGAATTGATACGAAGTTTCGGGACAGCCTCAAGTTCAGTAAACCCCAAACTCTCGAAGACGCACTTCACCGCGCCACCTTATACATCGAGGACGAAGAAGAGAAAGAGATTGCCTCGCCAGCAAAAACGACGCCAAGGCAGCAGACTCACAAAGAAATCCCCAAACAAGATTATCAAGAACCTCAACAACACCTCAACAATAACTATCGAGGTGACAATCGCCGAGGAGCGATATACAACATTAGCGCTCAACAACAACAGAATCGCCAGTATCAAAACCAATCAAACACCTGGCAACGAGGAGACCGCGGGGATACACGACCTTTCTGCGACTATCACAACAAGTACGGTCACCCGACTGCGATGTGTCGCGAGCTACAGGCTTATTTGCTCGCCAAATATCGTAAGGGAGAGATCGCATTAGCAAACCAGCCCCAAAACACCGCGCCACGCAACAACGAAGCTCTACCAACGGTCCCACCGAGCAGCTTCCACCTCCTCCCCTAACGAACGAGCAACCCAACGACGACCTCGCGAAGAGAGATCGAGGTAACCATCCTCAAGGTGACACTCCTCCGGCATCTCAAAAAAAGGTGTTCTTTATTATGGGAGGCCTATCAACATGCAACGACTCCGTTAGGTCGATAAAAAAGTACGGCCGCCAGGTCATGCTTGCACAAAAATGGCGGGTCAAAAATCCCAAGACTGCTGAAAGTGATGCGATCACATTCTCCGAGGCCGACACGGAGGGAGTTGACATACCACATAACGACCCGCTTGTGATCGAGCTGCGGGTTGCAGATTGCGAGGTGTCGCGGATATTGGTCGATACAGGAAGCTCAGTAGACCTGATTTTCAAAGAAACGCTTGATAAAATGGAACTGGCGAACCATCACCTCAAGTCCTCGGTTAAACCACTCACAGGGTTCGATGGAGATATGGTATACTCGATCGGAACGATCAGACTCTTAGTCTACGCGGCGAAGACGACCTGCCTCGTCAAATTTGTCGTCATCGACAAACCTGCCATCTATAATGTAATTCTGGGAACACCCTGGCTACAATCCATGAAGGCGGTGCCATCAACCTATCATCAATGCCTCAAGTTCCCAACCACGTTCGGGGTAAAAACTATTTGAGGCTCTCAAGAGATATCGAGACTCTGCTTTGCCGCCGAACTCAAGCTTCGATTCAAATCTATGGTCCCAGCCAAGGCGTGCCTTACGATTTTACCTATAACTCAAATCGATTTACCATCTAAGGAAGGACCTAAGCGAGAGCTCGTCGTACAAGTAAACATCGACGAAAGCTATCCCGAACGGTGCGTAGGAATCAGAGATGACTTAAAAGAAGAGATTAAGGTGGAGCTCGTTAGGCTTCTTTGCCGAAATGCATCAACGTTCGCCTGGTCAGTACGTGATATGCCTGGGATCGATCCCGCGATAACAAGTCACGAGCTCAATATCGATCCTACGTTTAAGCCAATCAAGCTGAAAAGGAGAAAGTTATGTCCGGAAAAAGCCCAAGCCGTTAATGATGAAGTCGAGCGTCTGTCGAAGGCTGGCTCGATCGTCGAGGTTAAATATCCGGAGTGGTTAGCAAACCCAATCGTCGTCAAAAAGAAAAACGGCAAATGGAGAATCTGCGTAGACTTCGCCGATCTCAACAAGGCGTGCCCCAAAGATAGTTTCCCCTTGCCACAAATAGATCGAATCGTCGAGGCGACCGCAGGAAACGAACTCTTGTCATTTATGGACGCCTTCTCCGGCTATAATCAGATCATGATGCATCCCGAAGATCGCGAAAAGACATCTTTCATCACTGACCGAGGGATCTACTGTTATAAGGTGATGTCGTTCGGCTTAAAAAACGCGAGCGCAACGTACCAACGACTAGTCAACCACATGTTCGCCAATCAGTTGGGACGAACGATGGAGGTTTACATCGACGATATGCTGGTAAAATCACTTACCGCCGGTGATCATATCGGTCATCTGCAGGCTTGCTTCACTGTCTTGAACCAATATCAAATGAAGTTCCGGAGAATTCCTCGGCTACATCGTCACTAAACGAGGAATCGAGGCAAACCTGAAGCAGATCGATGCCCTAATCAATCTCCCATCACCTCGTAACACTCGCGAGGTCCAACGTCTTACCGGCCGGATTGCCTCACTAAACCGATTCATCTCGCGATCCACAGATAAGTGTCTCCCGTTCTATCAACTCCTCCGAGGCTATAAACGTTTCGAATGGGATAGCAAGTGTGAAGAGGCGTTCCAACAACTGAAGGAGTACCTCGCGAGCCCACCAATTTTGGAAAAGCCTGAAACGGGCGAAACCCTTTACCTCTATATCGCGGCATCAAGCTCAGAAGTGAGCGGAGTATTCGTCAAGGAAGATCGAGGCGAGCAAAAACCGATTTTCTACGTCAGTAAAACTCTGGACGACGCGGAAAAACGTTACCCAACCTTGGAAAAACGTTACCCAACCTTGGAGAAACTCGCACTCGCGGTCATTATGTCCGCCAGAAAGCTACGATCTTACTTCCAATCTCATTCAATCGTCGTTTTAACGAATCAGCCACTTCGAACGATACTACACAGCCCAAGCCAGTCAGGTCGCATGGCAAAGTGGACTGTCGAGCTAACAGAGTATGACATCGAATATCAAGACAAGCGCCAAATCGCAGGTTCTCGCATATTTTCTAGTAGAGCTTCCCCCAGAGTTAATCCAGACTGACCTCCCTGACGAGAAGTGGTCTTTGTATGTCGACGGATCCTCCTCGTCCCGAGGCGCAGGTATTGGCATCCGACTGGAGTCCCCGACGAAAGAGATATTGAAGCAATCGTTCCGGCTCGAATTTCCAGCCTTCAATAATGAAGCAGAGTACGAGACCCTACTTGCGGGACTTCGTCTAGCCCAAGGGATCAGAGTTAAGAAAATCGAAGCTTTCTGCGACTCACAGCTCGTTGCTAGCCAATAGAGAGGCGACTACGACACCAGAAACGACCGGATGGACTTGTATCTTAAAGCCGTCAAAAATCTCACCGATCGCTTCGAATCTTTTTCCCTCACCAGAATCCCGAGAAGCGACAACGCTTCCGTAGACGCACTGGCCGCTCTCGCTTCGACGTCCGAATCACATCAAAGGCGCCAACGAATTACTTCTCCCTGATGTCGTTGATGAGCCTGCCGAGCAAGAACCACCGACTGACGACTGGAGCATCAAAATCTTGCTCTATATTACGAATGGCCAAGTCCCACCCGACTGATGGGCAGCAAGACGTCTTAAAGCTCGGAGCGCCAAGCACATCCAGTCACACGGCAACCTCTATCGATGGAGCTCGACAGGAGCCCTGCTCAACTGTCTGAACGGCGAGGAAACGCTCGATGTCATGAAAAAAATACACAAGGGAGCATGTGGAAATCACTCCAATGGTCGATCTCTCTCTCTGAAAATCAAAAATCAGAAATCACGCCGTCACCGATAACGGTCCTCAATTTATATCCGACGTATTTGAAGACTTCTGCTCCAAATGGAAAATACGGCTAAGCAAGTCTACACCGCGATACCCACAAGCCGAGACAACCAACAAGACTATCCTCAACGGCATCAAGAAGAGACTCAAAGCTAAGAAAGGTTTATGGGCAGACGAGTTAGACGGAGTTCTATGGTCACATCGAACTACACCGCGACGATCGACGAATAAAACTCCTTTCTCACTGTCTCACGGTATAGAAGCCTTAGCTCCCGCCGAGGTTGGTCTACCGAGTATACGCAGAACAATGCTCACACAAGACAGCAAAAGGAACTGAAGAATGATAAAGGATAGCCTCGATATGCTCGAGGAGGAGCGAGATTGCGCTTTATTATGCATGCAAAACTATCAGCAGCAGCAGATCGCACGTTACTACAACAAACGAGTGAAAGGTAGGCACTTCGAAACTGGCGACCTCGTCCTTTGCAAAGTGTTCGACAATACCGAGGAAGTCAACGCCGGAAAACTGGGCGCAAATTGGGAAGGCCCCTACCAGATCACCAACGTCGTAAAACCCGGCGTTTACAAGCTCATGACAATGGACGGCAAAATGATACCTCGCTCATAGAACTCGATGAACATTAAGCGGTACTACTAAAAAAAAAAAAAAAAACGATCACCGAGCTATACTCGGTCGAGCTAGATCTCGAATGTGAACTACGATCGGCTTGATCCCAGTTTGTTGGGTATTTAGGCAACCTCTTACGAGGTACAGCTATTAATAAAGTTTGCTTTTACCAACTTTTACATCGACATCTTTTACATCGACATCCTAGCTAGATGTTCGATCTCCTAATACGCATTTCCCTACAATGCAATCTCTTAATAAATCCTAAGGAACAAAAACCTTACGATTATAAGAGAATAAGCCGGGACCAGTCCCGTATCCTTTATTAAATCACCCGAATAACTACGTCGAGAGCATTCTCACTATTCGAACACGATTAATGAAATAAAGCAGGGTAAGCTGAGTCATATCTCGCACCTATTGTTCGCTTAAGCCGAGTTTCACCTCGCAACTATTGTTTCCTTAAGCCGAGTTTCACCTCGCAACTATTGTCTTATCTCGCACCAGTTATCCTGCTAAAACAGATTTTCTATTCGTCTCAAACGTTTTGTTAAACAAATTTTCACCTTGTCTCAATCGTTTTTGATATGATCCAAGGTGATCTACTCTGAAGAATAAAGGCTAGAGAGGATTCGATGGACTTATGATGGTGGTGTGATGAACGCGACGATGAGTGACGATGGTGGAGAACGGATCGAGTGGATGACGATGATGGTCTGGTGGCTCGAGTCGATGGTATGGTGGAAGAGGTAGAACCAATGGAATGGTGATGGTAGTATGATGGTTGAATCGATGGAATGGAGAGATAGAAGAATCTCTTGTAAACAGATTAGTTTTAAGAGATTCGAATTTCAGAGTTTTTTTAGTTCTCAGAAATCAAAGAGAGAAGAACACGTTAAAAGTTTGATCAAAATTTTTCACTGAACGTAGCAATGATATCTGCCTCGTTAAAAACCTTGGAGAACAACTTCTAAGTAACTCGACGTAGCAATGATTTCTGCCTCGTTAAAAACCTTGGAGAAGAACCTCCTTGCCTTCCAAAATCCTCACCAAGGAAAAGAGTACAGAATCATCACCTAAGTTACCTAGTCATTGTTACTGGGTTCTTCATTCTTCAAGATAGAGATGTTGAAGATGTGAGCTCCAGCCTCCAGTTGATCGATGTCCTCTACAGCTATGAGTGCGTGAGCCTCCTTAGCCATCTCTCTAGCTCTGGAACGAGTAATCCTGCCAGCTATCTCTGGTTCCCTCTTGAAAAGGATTTGTCCTCAAATCTAAATCTGCAACATAAGGAAGCAAGTCAGAAACATTGAAAGCATCAGAAACATCATACTTACCTTGAAAATCAATCTGATAGGCGTTGTTGTTGATTCTTTTGATGACTGCGATTGGTCCATCAACTCTGGGCATTAGCTTGTTCTTTCGCTCAGCTGGAAATCGCTCCTTCCTCAAATATATCCACACCAGATCTCCCTCTTCGAAAATCAGCTCCTTTCGTCCTTTGTTGGCATGCTTCTCATACTGCTTTGTCTTTTTCTCGATGTTCTCCTTAGCCTTAGCATGTATTCTTCGGACCTGTTCAGCTTTCTCCTTGCCATTCAAGCTGCATTTTCCACTTAAAGGCAAAGGGATCAAGTCTAGAGGTGATTGTGGATTAAACACATATACAATTTCAAAAGGAGAAAAGAGAGTAGCGGAATGCTTAGCGTGATTGTAAGCAAACTCGACATGAGGCAGACACTCTTCCCAAGTCTTGAGGTTACTTTTCACCAAAGTCCTTAGAAGTGTGGACAACGTTCTATTCACCACCTCGGTCTGTCCATCGGTCTGAGGATGACACGTAGTTGAGAATGAGAGCTTTGTTCCCAGCTTAGCCCAAAGCGTTCGCCGAAAATGTCCTAAGAACTTTGTGTCTCGATCTGAAACGATGACCTGTGGCATTCCATGCAATCTTACTACTTCCCTGAAAAACAAGTTAGCTACATTCACAGCATCATCTGTCTTGTGGCTAGCGATGAAGTGGGCCATCTTGCTAAACCTGTCAACAACTACAAAAATAGAATCTCTACCATTTCTGATTCGAGGTAAGCCAACTACGAAATCCATAGCGATATTAGTCCAAGGTTGAGAAGGAATAGGCAAAGGAGTATACAAACCGTGAGGTTGAACTTTACTTTTAGCCATCTTACATACGACACATCTAGAGCAGATTTTCTCAACGTCTTTCTTCATGTTCGGCCAGTAGAAGTGCTCTTGTAGCCCAAGAAGTGTCTTTGTGACACCAAAATGTCCAGCTAATCCATCTCCATGAGCTTCTCGTACCAGTAACTCTCGAATGGATCATTGTGGTATGCACAATCGGTTACTTAAGAACAAGTATCCATCCTGTCTATAAAATTTCTCACAGGCAAACTTATGACATTTGGCATAGCTCTCAGAAAAGTCAGTATCAGATTCATAGAGATCTATAATGTGCTCAAATCCAGTCAACTTTGATGTTAAAGTCGAAATAAGAGTGTACCTCCGGGATAATGCGTCTTTACCTTTTTTGTACTTAACAATGTAGGGGAATGTCTCAATGAACTCCATCCATCGCCCATGTCTTTTGTTAAGCTTCTGCTGACCCTTGAGGTGCTTTAGAGACTCGTGATCGGTATGAATGACGAATTCCTTAGGCCATAGGTAGTTTTGCCACGTCTGGAGAGCTCGAACCAATGCGTATAACGCCTTGTCATACGTGGGATAATTCAGCGTTGATCCTCCTAACTTTTCACTGAAGTAAACGACGGCCTTCTTATCCTGCATAAGAACTGCTCCAATACCTACACCAGAAGCATCACATTCAATCTCAAAAGTCTTAGTAAAATCAGGAAGTACTAGTAATGGTGAATTGATAAGCTTCTCTTTAAGGGCTGTAAAAGCCTGTTCTTGCGCCTCTCCCCACTTGAACCCCACGTCTTTCTTGTTTACTTCTGTTAAGGGCGCGGCTATGGTGCTGAAATCACGAACAAAACGCCTGTAGAATCCTGCTAAGCCATGGAAACTTCGGACTTCTCCAATATTCTTGGGGGTTGGCCACTCCTTGATAGCTTTTATCTTCTCTTCATCTACTTTAACTCCTCCTGCACTTACTACAAAGCCTAAGAAAACAATTTCGTTAGTGCAGAATGAACATTTAGATAAATTAGCAAAGAGAGATTGAGAGTGAAGAACATCAAGAACCGATCTGATGAGATCTAGATGTTCTTCCAAACCTTTACTGTAGATGAGGATATCGTCGAAGTAAACCACTACGAACACGCCAATGAATGGTCTCAGGGCATGGTTCATTAGTCTCATGAAGGTACTGGGAGCATTGGTGAGACCAAACGGCATAACTAGCCACTCGTAGAGTCCTTGCTTTGTCTTGAACGCCGTCTTCCATTCATCCCCTTCCTTCATTCTGATCTGATGATACCCACTCTTCAAGTCTATCTTAGAGAAGATTGTCGATCCACAGAGCTCATCCAACATATCGTCTAGTCTTGGAATCGGATGCCTATACTTCACAGTGATGTTGTTGATAGCTCGGCAGTCTACACACATCCTCCAGGAACCATCTTTCTTTGGCACCAACAGAACTGGAACCGCACATGGACTCAAGCTTTCTCGGATATGTCCCTTGCTCATCAGCTCTTCCACTTGCTTCTGCAGCTCCTAGTCTCTACAGGATTGGTTCGGTATGCTGGCCTGTTAGGTAAGGCTGATCCTGGTACCAAGTCGATCTGATGCTCTATTCCGCGAATTGGAGGTAGCCCTGGTGGAATTTCGTCTGGAAAAACGTCCTTGTATTCTTGAAAAATCTCAAACATAACACTAGGAAGCTCCTGTGAAGGGTTAGTACTAACAAGGGATTCCTTGTACACAAACATAAAAGTAGTCATTTCAGGATCAAAGAGTTTAGAAAATTCACTGTGGTTTATGTAGAGGCTGTTGGCGACTTTCTCCTTCTCCTTGAGCTTCATCTGGATCTGATCCTGGTAAATCTCGGTAGGCGTGAGAGGTAGGAGGGTAATTTTGTGACCTTTGAACTCGAATGAGTGCTTGTTGGTATAACCGTCGTGTATCACCCTACGATCTGATTGCCACGGCCTGCCTAGCTACACATGACTCGAACCCATGGGTATAACATCACATAGAATCTCATCTTCATACTTCCCAATAGATAGAGAAACCATGACTTGCTGTGATACGGTCAAGGCTCCACTGTCATTCAACCACTAAAGCTTATACAGTCTTGGATGAGGAATAGTCTTGAGCTGGAGCTTCTTAACCATCTCTTCACTTGCAGCATTAGTACAACTTCCTCAATCTATGATCAGGCTACAAACTTTTTCTTTAATGAAGCATCTCGTATGAAACAGATTCTCTCGCTGACAAGTCTCTTCAGTTTGACTCTGAACACTCAAAGTCCTTCTGGCAACCAGCATCTCGCCCACGGCATCAGCTTCTTCCTCTTCCTCCAGTTCATATTCGGCCTCTGAATCCTCTTGAGGAACTATCTCTCCTCCCTCTTGTAACAAGAATACCTTCTTGTTTGGACAATCTCGAGAGTAGTGTCCTATTCCTTGACATTTGAAACACCTCACATTGCTGATAGAAGTACCACTTCTTGGTTTGAACTCAGCTTTAACGTCTTCTTTAATTCCAGTAGAGGGTGGTTTGATGTCTCTGGAGTAAGCTGGTTTGCTGATCTCCTTAGGCTTAGGCACACTAGGCGTGAATGTGGACTTGAAATTTTGCCTCTTGACTTGAGATTCCACCAATTCAGCCTTATGCACCATCTCTTGTATATCTGCGAAATCCTGAAGTTCCACCTTGTCTTGAATTTCTCGGTTAAGTCCTCCAAGAAATCTCGACATTACCATCTCTTCTCCTTCTCGTAAATCTGCACGAATGAGCAAAGTTTCCAATTCTTGATAGTAATCTCGAACAGACTTCGTACCTTGGACGAGGCGCTTGAGCTTGTTGAGTATTTCGCGCTGATGATGGGCTGGAACGAATCTCTTCCTCATCTGTATAACAAGCTGATCCCAAGTAGCAATCGGAAGTTCCCTCAGGCGATTTCTGGTGACTCCCAACTGCTCCCACCATAGAAGCGCATACACATGAAATTCTGAAACTGCAATCTTCACCTTGGTTAGCTCGTAAGTTCCTTGGACCAGAAAATTAGACTTCATCTTCCTTTCCCAATCTAGATAAGCTTCGGGATCATTAGTTCCATGGAAAGGAGGATACTGGATTTTGATGTGACGCAGCTGCTGACGTAGAGGATCATAATCTCGACCATGTCCTCGTCCTCAATCTTGTCTCACAGTTTCTCTGCTATGATCATAAGCTTCGTCCTCCTCATAGTATTCTGGGTCTGATTCCAGGGTAACTCGATGCCCAGCAATATATTCCTCTCTGTGGTGTTGGCGTTCTACCCTTGGGCCATCTCGATCTACACCAGTAGGGTTCCTCCTCGGATTAAACGTAGTCTCTCTGCCCCCAATTTGGCTTCGGCTGGACTTAGCTTTAGTTCTGGCTTCAGAAGGTGTTGGGTGGCGTGGGAGTTTCCAGGAAGATCCTATGTGCCCTTTACCCTTCGCTAAGCGCATTGCTTCCGACGGAGTTGGAGTTTGAGACGACTCTTCTCCACTTGCACTGAGATCTTTGAGCAGATCATTCATCTTTGTCTCGAACTTTTCATTGAGTTGTTTGATTTGTTGTGTGAGCTGAGTTGCTATGGCTTGATTCGCTTCTTTAATTTGTTGAGACATTGCTCGGTTCAGAGCTTCCATCGCCTCAGCCGAAAGCTCCATGATACCTGAAAAAAACTTTTAAAAAAAAAACTCGCAGTAACTTGTTCTAGAAGGAATCACAAAAACAGCAGAACTAAACTCATCATAACAAAAAATTAAACGATCCCCACGAAATCTAAAAACAAACTTAACGAAACTAAAGAATTTTAACGAATTTTTTTTTTTTTAAACTAACAAACGAAAATATAAGACTCTCTAATCAAATCTAAACGAAACAGCCGAAAATACACGGATTCTTAACAACCTAAACGCAGACGACAACTCAAGGACTCTTATCAAATCTAAACGAAAACGAAACAATCAAAACCCTAGACACGATCTACCAAATTCGATACGAAGCGATAAGACTCGACGCAAAACAAACTCGACTTGAAATACACTTGAGACGAACACGATCTAGCAAATATCAAAAACAAAACGAATGATACGAAACTTGATACAGCGATTAAAGAGAGAATCAGTTCGATGCACGCAAACACAGAACTCGCTAAACCCTAATAACACAGATACAAAAATTTAAAGCACATAGATTAGGGTTAGAGTTTTGCTCAGCCTTTGGTTCAGAGTTGTCTCTGATACCACGTGATATGATCCAAGGTGATCTACTCTGAAGAATAAAGGCTAGAGAGGATTCGATGGACTTATGATGGTGGTGTGATGAACGCGACGATGAGTGACGATGGTGGAGAACGGATCGAGTGGATGACGATGATGGTCTGGTGGCTCGAGTCGATGGTATGGTGGAAGAGATAGAACCGATGGAATGGTGATGGTAGTATGATGGTTGAATCGATGGAATGGAGGGATAGAAGAATCTCTTGTAAACAGATTAGTTTTTAAGAGATTCGAATTTCAGAGTTTTTTTAGTTCTCAGAAATCAAAGAGAGAAGAACACGTTAAAAGTTTGATCAAAATTCTTCACTGAATATGACTTAGGCGATTTTCTCTTTTTATAGACTAAGAGAGAAAATCGCAGCCCTAATAACAAAACTACATAGCGTTTGAAAATAAAACAACAAGAAGTTTAATTTAAAAATAAAACAGCGAGGCGTCCCTTCTAAACCTAAGTGGTGCGCCTAAAACACTAGTGCACAAGTCATTGTGACTTTGCACGTTATTACCCATTAGTAACAACTTCTAAGTAACTCGACGTAGCAATGATTTCTGCCTCGTTAAAAACCTTGGAGAAGAACCTCCTTGCCTTCCAAAATCCTCACCAAGGAAAAGAGTACAGAATCATCACCTAAGTTACCTAGTCATTGTTACTGGGTTCTTCATTCTTTAAGATAGAGATGTTGAAGATGTGAGCACCAGCCTCCAGTTGATCGATGTCCTCTGCAGCTATGAGTGCGTGAGCCTCCTTAGCCACCTCTCTAGCTCTGGAACGAGTAATCCTGCCAGCTACCTCTGGTTCTTCCTCCTCTGAGCTAGTCACGATCATATCAGTTTTGTTATGCTTAGTTTTATCTCGTAACTGTTGTCCTTTTACGATTTAAATTGCGAGCTAATACTTAGAAAAAAGAACATTCATTAATGAGATTAGGTCGAGTCATTACAGAAGCGATAACAAAGAGAGAAAAGGCAGATGAGATCTATTCTTCAGGCTGAGTGCCGTCCTCGTGGTTCTCTTGATCTTCGACGTCGTCATGGTCCGAACCACCATCCGGAGTTTCAGGGTAAGGCGGAGGCAAGTCGCCCTCCTCGAGATCCGCAAGACCGAGGTTCTCCAGCTTTTGCTCGCAGTCTTGCTCCTTCAAAAGATCGAGGCACTCCAGTGTACCTCGAGCTTGAACGAGATCGAGCTTAACTTGCTCGATCGCCTCTTGTTGAGCGATGCGAGTCCTCAGTCGATCTATGCGACCTGAATACTTAGCCTCAGCATCCGTCCAAATTCGAGTCGTCTCCGCCTCGATCCTTTCTTCAGCATGTCGCTTTGCCCGGATAACCTCGGTAGCGATCGACTTCTCAGCCTGGATCTTAGCCTCATTAACCAGCTGAAGGTTATTGACTAAGTCCAGATTCTCTTGCTTCATCGCCTCGATCTTCTCAGTCAGTTCCTTCACCCCGGCATCCAGCTGCTCCGCTTTTCTTTTCATATTCTGCCAATTATCCTCGGCGACACTTCGCTGCTTGATAGAAATGTCACGCTCTTTCACTGCCTTTTCACCGGCAGCCTGGGCATTTTTCAGCCGAGCATCACCATTTCGGAGCCAGCGCATGTACTGTCCCCTTGCGCGGTTGCAGCTCGCTATGAACTAAAAAAAAATAATGATAAAAGGAACTATTTTAGTCGACCTCACAGATAGACCACGAACAAAAGTGTTAAGAATTCCAGACATACCTTGAAGGCGAAGCTCGCCATGTCCTTAAAAGCCCCATCGGTGCCAGCAGGAACCTCGGAGGTGGAGCCCCTTATCATCCCGAACAGCTCAGCACATTTGTCGACGTTGTTGACAAACGGTTTGCTCAACTCGGGGTACTCGAACGAAAAACTCCAATCGATCTCCTTGGCCTTGTCATCACCAGCTGGATCGACCTTAGTTCATTTGCTCGCCTCCTCGCCTCCGACTTGACCGCCATCGTTGCCCTCTCCAGATGGCTTCTTCCTTTTCTCTTTCGCCTTGGCCTTGGCAACCTCTTCCTTCTCAGCAAGGCGATCGGCCTCGATCTCCTCTTTCCTCTGTTTCTTCTCCTCGTGCTTCTTCTTCTTTTGCTTCTTCTCCTCACGCCTCGCCGACTGTGTGGCTTCATCGGCTTCGTCATCTGCTTGCCGAGTTGCCACTTGATCCTCAGCGATCTGAGTCTCGACCCCACCTTCAGCAACAGACTCGAGGTTTGCGTCTCGTTGGGAAA
This sequence comes from Eutrema salsugineum, assembly GCF_000478725.1. Classification (NCBI taxonomy): domain Eukaryota; kingdom Viridiplantae; phylum Streptophyta; class Magnoliopsida; order Brassicales; family Brassicaceae; genus Eutrema; species Eutrema salsugineum. The sequence continues at coordinate 896,428 of NW_006256867.1, forward strand.
CTGCCTTGACCTCCTCTTGAACTACCGGCGCCCGATCTGAATGCTCGGGCCGAGAAGCAGAAGGGCCCCGATCCTTGTTCCCGCTCTTTTTAGCCTTCAGACGTGCAGCAAGGCTGGGCGGGTTCACCTGAATTGGAGCCATTGCAATCGCTCTCTCCCTTAGAAGATTTTCTCTCCTCCAGCTAGCTGAAACAAAAGCACATGTTAGGCGATGTAAAATCTCGACTCAAAATAGACATCAAACTTACCGTTTGTGATGCGGGTGATGGCAGCCTCGATTCTTCGGCGATGTATATCGGGCCAATGTTGTATCCCAACAGCCCTGATCTTCTGAAGATTTGCGTGATAATTCTCCGGGAACGCTTCGAGCTGAACGTTTCGATCTGCAAAAGACAAAGAAACATCAGTAAGAGACAAGGGAAGACTCGAAATATGACCAAACTGACAATCTACCGATGCTTTTGCTCCACTCGTTCCAAAAATCTTTGGTCGTATCGACGACCAACGCCTCGTCCACCTTCGCGTAAAAGAATAACGCCTCCCAGCTTGGTGTTCTGTTGACAGGATATACTAGGGAACAATCCTTTCTGGCCTTTATCGTGTACGTGCCCGGGATCAAGTTGTTCTTTTGTACGTTGGTCATCTCCTCGAAGAAACGCCAATCGACATCGACCCCAACCTCGCTCCCAAATAACAGAGCCGCAACCATAAACCGGATCCCCGCAGGGAGAATTTGCGAGAAAGCAATACCCCTCCGATGGACGTAGTCTGTCAACAACCTCGGCAAGGGCACCCAGAGATGACAAAGACTGAACCATGCCTCGTAAAGCGTGACCCAGCCCTCTGGCGCTTGCCATGGCCGATCTTCGGGTCCCGGCGCCATCAGCTCGCCTCGAAAATCATATCGCGATCGAAACTCCTCTAGGTGCTGAGCCGTCATCTGGGATGGAATATTTTCCAAGCGATTCTTGATAGCACCTTTACGCTTGGAACCTTTTCGTCGAGGTCTAGCTTCCTCGCCTTGTTCTTCTTCCTCGCCCCCTTCATCAACCTCTTCCTCGGCGTGCTCCGTAGCCTCGCCATCACGTGGATCTTCCTCGAAAGGAACTATTTGAAGACCCACAGTTTCACCTCGCGGAGACGTCCCGTCGGAACGGACTCGATCCGCCAATTCGACCAATGGAGACTCTCCTCGATCCGATTGGGTGTCGGACCTCAAAGACACCTCAGGAGAAGAGCTAGCACTCCTAGAAGCTTCCTGATCGGATCTGGAGCCAGACTCTAAGCTTGACTTGATACGCTGACCCCCCAAAGACATTACTCGATGTCGGATAACAATAGAAATAAAATCGCAAAAGGATGAATTCTAGAGAGAGAAAGGAATTCTAGAGAAAAGGGAGAGCAAGATTACCTTTTGTAAACGGAGAAGAAAATGAGAAGAAGAGAAGGAGAGCAGAATATATTAAGAAAAAAATAGCGGTTACCGAGGAAGATAATAATGATCCGGACGCTTCCCAGTATCTTATTTAGATGCGGATTCCACTCGCTTCCCGCGAATCACGCTTCCACTCGCGACCCTTCGTTTCCCAAGTCGACCGTTGCTTTTTGCGACTCTTCATTTCCCAAGTCGACCGTTGCTTTTTGCGATTCTTTGTTGACAACGTTAAGGATTACACGCCATTCCCCGACTCCCAAGTATCACCTCGATTCCGAAGACCCCACATCGATATCGAGGTCCAGAGAATTGGAAGGTCTCCAACTCGATGCGTTGAATATCGAAGTAACATCTCCATCAACGGACTGGGGGGGACAATTGTTGTAGGTGGGCTGAGCACAGCCTCCTTTTCTGTAATTTCGACCAGGCCCATTAGCAAATACAAAAAGCCCAACAAGACCGAAAATGGACGAGCCCATTCGCCAAGCCAAAACGAGGTCGTTCGAAGAGATGAGCCTCCCGTATCGAAGGAGCAGCTCGCCACGTCGATGTTGATGAAACAGCTCGCCACGTCGACGTAGAGGAAATAGCTCGCCAGCGCGACATTCCGATAGACGGTCGGTCAGGTCTATCTACCCGGCCGCCCAAGCTAATCTGACCGAGATGTAACCTAATTTGAACACTATAAATAGCTCTGTAACTTTATTTATCACGGGATCCGTAATCTGAAATAAAAACTAAAAACTCGAAACTTGTGATCACTAACTCTTACCTCGCTTAGTAGATCTCGCTTAAAAAACCTCGATAAGACCACATCGACTTCACTTCTATCTAACAAGAATCTCCGAGCTCCACCTAATTATATTTACCGAATTAACCTTGTGTGGGGATACTAAACAACAACACTAATTACTCATTGGGACCAAATAGATAAGAAGGAATTAATAAAAATTTATAAATGACATTTGGAAACGACATTTGGGTTTTTATGTTCCTTTTGTGGGATGATTGTACCCTTTGCTGGGTTTTCTCTCATTTGATTTCTTAGGCATTTGGGAAGCTCACCACCACACTTAACAAAAAATCCATTTAAAGAAAAGCGTTAGAAATTTAGAAATCATTCTCGAAAACCAATTCCACAGCTATATAATTTGTTAATTTGATAGAAGCTCTTTTAAGCAGAAATATGGTAGAAAAAGAAAACTACTCTAGGTTTTGTTGAAACCAACCAATATAAAATTAAAATTAAAGTGGACAAATGTCAGAAATTTTTAGAACTACATATGTAAAAAAAAGTATATACTCTTTTGCTCGACTTATTGGAGGATCCCATTGGCGTGCATCCAGTAGGAATTGAATTTTCTTTTTTTGACAAACAATATTTTTTTATTTCGTCCTTTGCATACCATACATGCCCTCCAATTATATCTTCCAAATCGTCCACATTAAGTCATTAAATGAATATGTTTGCGACGCTGAGATGTGCCCGAATAGGTAAGATCTCATTTACTCTTACTTTTATTTCATCTTGTTTTTTCTTTATTTTATAATCAAATAAAAAAACAAATTTCCCAATTTTTTCCCACTTTCTTAAAATCAAACGAGTCAAACCCAGAGTAATCCTTTCTTCTTTTGGATAACTATAGTAGACTAAAATACTCCACTAATTAATAATTTTAATTCATTCCTCAGTTTATTTACAATGTTTGAACAAATACTACATTTATCGTCTTAATGACTACACTAATTATCCATTGGGACCAAATAGATAAGAAGGAATTAATAAAATTTATAAAATGACATTTGGACACTACCTTTGGGTTTTGATGTTTCCTTTTTGTGGGATGATTGTACCCTTTGCTGGGTTTTCTCTCATTTAATTTCCTAAGCATTTGGGAAGCTCACCACCACACTTAACACAAAATCCATTAGGAATTTAGAAATCATTCTCGAAACCCACAAAAAAAAAATTCTTTATAAAACCAACAAAGTGTCTGCTTCTTCCATCACTGAAAACCAAACACGAAAAAAAAAATATTATTATAAAATTAGAAAAAAGTATGTCTCCTCTTCTTCCCCATCTTGTCCTTTACCTACTTCTCTTGACGGTGGTTACCGGAGAAACTCTCCAACCAAGATTCTACAGCGAAACATGCCCTGAAGCTGAATCCATAGTAAGAAGAGAAATGAAGAAAGCCATGATCAAAGAAGCAAGAAGCGTCGCTTCCGTTATGCGTCTCCAATTTCACGACTGTTTCATCAATGTAAAATCATACCAATCTTTTCTTCTCTCTCTCTCTCTTCTTGATTTTTTTTTACCTTCTGATTTCTCCGATGATAAATCAAATCAGGGATGTGACGCGTCTCTGTTGCTTGACGACACACCGAACATGCTTGGTGAAAAACTATCACTTTCCAACATCAATTCACTGAGATCTTTCGAAGTTGTTGACGACATTAAAGAAGCTTTAGAGAGAGCTTGTCCTGCTACTGTTTCTTGCGCCGACATCATTATCATGGCTTCTCGTGACGCCGTTGCTCTGGTAAAAATCTCAACTTTTTCTCCAATTTCCTCCGGTTTGGTGATTTTTGTTCGGTTTCGTAAATTTTGGTTCTTGAAAACCAGACAGGAGGACCGGATTGGGAAGTGAAGTTAGGGAGGAAAGACAGTTTAACGGCGAGTCAGAAAGATTCAGACGATGTAATGCCGAGTCCAAGAGCAAACGCAACTTTCTTGATTGATCTCTTCAAAAGATTCGATCTTTCTGTTAAAGACATGGTGGCTTTATCTGGGTCACACTCAATTGGTCAAGGCCGGTGTTTTTCGATCATGTTCAGGCTTTATAACCAATCCGGGTCAGGTAAACCGGATCCAGCTCTTGAACCGGGTTACAAGAAGAAGCTTAACAAGCTTTGTCCTTTGAGTGTAGACCAGAACGTGACGGGAGATCTAGACGCAACGCCACAGGTTTTTGATAATCAGTACTTCAAAGACTTGGTTTCAGGGAGAGGGTTTCTTAACTCGGACCAGACTCTGTACACGAACAGAGAGACGAGAGAGTATGTGAAGATGTTTAGTGAGGATCAAGGAGAGTTCTTTAGAGCATTTGAAGAAGGGATGGTGAAGATGGGTGATTTGCAATCTGGGAGACCTGGTGAGGTTAGGTTTAATTGTAGGGTTGTTAATAGAAGGCCTATTCATGGATTGCTCGAGGCTTGAAATTAATAGAGACAGAGCGAGAGAGAGAGATGTTATTTGATTTCTAAATAGATGCGAATCTTTTAAAATACTTACATAAATAATTCTTTGGTCACTGTTGCAACTTTATATCCGTAAAATTGGCGAAAAGAAACAAAAGAAAAAAATATCGCGAGCTTTGCCCGTTTCGATTTTATTAAGACAATCGTTTCTTCTCTTTCTCTCTCGCAAAAACCCTAGCCGACAAATCAGATCTGATCTCCGAGCATCTCCTTCGTCCGGCGTTGCTAGCCGGCGATGTGAGAGGGCATCTCTAGCTCGATTAAAGTAGCGCTTCATCTTGGAGAGCTGGTTGCATAGTGGTTTCGAGGTTTTCTACTGTTTTCTCTCCGGCAGTGCTGAGGCGTGGTGTAATCGTGGCGGCGAGGCAATGCGGTGGCGGACTCTTACGATGAAACAGTAAATCGAGTAGGATAGATGATTCCGATCCAGAAGCTCACCGAGAGCTCGGGGAAAGGAGAATAAGGGCTAGAAGATGATCTACGAAAGAGAAGAGATCGTCTCGGAGCACCAGATTCAGGTGGAAAGAGGTTGATGATGATATGAGAGAGAAAAGATAGATTTGGGAATAAAAATGATTCTGATTACTTTCTGCAAAAGGCCGTTAGGCGGTACATAAGGTGTGACAAGATACGCACGCACGAGTCCACACGCGATCGGTACAATAAAAACCAGGAAATTAAACCGAAATACTACTAAGGTTCTCAACCAAACTTATTCAAGCAATAAATCATAAAGGTGGATAAGGAGAGTAAGGAGAATCCGATATCAATACTCCCCTCTCGACAGCAAACTTGTCCTCAAGTTTGAAACTCTGGATACTTCGCCATGAAGTCTTTGTAGAACTCCCATGTCGCTTGATTAGGAGGGTAGCCCTTCCACTGAACAAGAACCTTAGTCACTGCAGTATTCTAACGCTTAACCATCTTCTTCTCCAGAATGGCTTCAGGTGTTTTATCAGTGCCCAAGTCGACCCAAAATTGAGGCAGAGCAGGATCGGATGAAGGAGGATTTGGGCATAGTTTGAGCTGACTCACATGAAACGTGTGGTGGACAGCAGCCTCAGGAGGAAGTTGCAGCTTGTAAGCGGCTGGTCCCACAGTATCGAGAACACGAAATGGACCATAAAATCGTGGGGATAGCTTATGCGGTGCCCTTTTGCCTTTCAGTGAGTTCTGTCTGTAGGGTTGGAGCTTAAGATACACAAAATCCCCGATTTTGAACACACGGTCTGAACGATGAGAGTCAGCAATCTGCTTCATTCTGTTCTGAGCCCTGAGCAGGTGGAATTTGAGAAGATTGATGACCTCTTCTCGCTTTTGCAGGTTACGATCTACAGTAGCAGAGGAACTCTCGCCCGGAAGATAAGGGAGGTGAGTAGGGGGTGGCTGACCGTATAGGATTTCAAAAGGAGTACTTTTGATGGCGGAGTGAAATGTCGTGTTGTACCACCACTCTGCCCAGGAGAGCCACTTGCTCCATGAATGAGGTGTGTCTGAGGTCATGCAGCGTAGGTAAGTTTCGAGCGTCCGGTTGGTAACTTCGGTCTGACCATCCGTCTGGGGGTGGTACGCCGTAGAAAACTTCAGATCAACGCCGTGCACACGAAACATTACCTTCCAGGTGTCACTCAGAAAAGTGGGATCTCTATCACTGACTATATCCTTTGGCATCCCGTGTAACTTGAAGACCTGATCCAGGTAGAGCTTCGCAACATCCATTGCTGTGACGGATGAGAGAGAGGCAGAAAATGCGCATATTTACTTAACCTGTCGACGACGACCAGTATACAGTGTTTGCCCGCAGAAGGAGGGAGACCCTCTATGAAATCCATGCTTATAGATTCCCAAACAGCAAGAGGGATTGGTAAGGGGTTAAGAAGACCTGGTTTGGCTGATAAGTCATTCTTGTTCCTTTGACATACAGCACAATTCTGCACATAATTCTGAACCTTTGTACTCATCCTTGGCCAGTAAAATAGAGACTTTACTCGCTGTAAAGTTGCATCGCGACCTGAGTGCCCCCCTATAGCGGAGTCATGAAGCCACTTGAAAATGTGTAGTTTGACCTCAGTGTTGTTACCTACAACCAACTTGCCTTTCCTGCGGAGTTCGCCATTGCTGAATGTGAATGCTGGATGAGAGTGCGGGTTATTCTCGAGCTCGGTAATAATACGAAGAAGAGATGGATCTGTTTTCCACAGTAATTGCAGAGTCGTAAAACTCCTGATGAGCCTGGGAGAGTGTGATATGGAGGAGCTCAGACCCAGTGACCCGAGACAAGGCATCAGCTGCACAGTTTTCCTTACCTTGTTTATAATGGATCTCATAAGTATATCCCATGAGTTTAGAGAGCCATATCTGCTGAAACGGAGTAGATACTTTTTGCTCCAACAGATACTTGAGGCTCTTTTGATCGGTCTTGATGACGAAAGGGCGATGAGCTAAGTAGGCGTTCCAGGATTGCACTGCGTGTACTACCGCCATAAGCTCCTTCTCGTACACTGAGAGCGACTGATGACGCGGTCCAAGTGCTCTACTAATGTAACAGATGGGGTGATTATCCTGCATAAGGACAGCACCGATACCAGTGTTAGAGGCATCCATTTCCACCACAAAAGGCTTGTCAAAATCTGGCAGGGCAAGAACAGGGGATGTTGATAGGGCAGTTTTGAGAGCCGCAAAGGCAGTGGAAGCCTCAGAATTCCAAGTGAATCCGTCCTTCTTAAGCAAACTGGTTAGAGGACGTGCCACAACACTATACCCTTTAATAAACCTGCGATAATAATTAGCCAAACCAAGAAAACTCCTTAGCTGCTTCTGAGAAGTTGGAACTGGCCATTGGGCAATGCTCTGGATCTTGGAAGGATCCGTACTCACACCTGCCTCTGAAATAAAGTGTCCCAAATACTCGATAACAGTAGCTCCAAACGTACACTTTGAAGGCTTGAGGAACAGCTGGTTCCGACGTAGAATAGAGAAAACTTCAGCAAGATGGTTGAGGTGGGATTCCTAAGTGGAGCTGTAGACCAAAATATCATCAAAGAAAACCAGGATGAACTTGCGCGTCACAGCTCGAAACACATGATTCATCAGACCCTGAAAAGTGGAAGGGGCATTTGTCAGCCCAAAGGGCATGACCAGATACTCATAATGGCCTGAATGAGTTTTAAATGCGGTCTTGTAAACATCATCAGGGTGCATCCGCAGTTGGTTAAACCCAGCCCGTAAATCCAACTTGGAGAAGTACTTAGAACCACCCAACTCGTCCAACAGATCCTCCAGAAGTGGTATCGGGTATTTGTCCTTCACCGTCTGTTTGTTTAGTCCTCTGTAATCAACACATAATCGCCATGTACCATCTTTCTTCTTTACCAGGACCACAGGAGAAGCATACGGGCTGTTGCTGTATTGGATAATACCTTGGTTCAACATTTCCCGGACCATTTTATCAATCTCGTCCTTTTGGAGGGAAGAATATCAGTACGGGCGTTGGTTGACAGGGTTAGCCCCGGCTTCAAGCGGGATGTGGTGATCAAACCCATCTCGGAAAGAAGGGAGAGTTGCAGGTGCTTCAAATAGATCGCTGTATTCACTGAGGAGGGGCTGTAGTGAGCTATCCGCAGAGGGGTCGGTTTCTCCTGCTGAAAGGTGGGAGAACAACAGGTCGGGTGTAAACGGGGAATCATCATATTCCCGAACTTGTAGCATAGCTATCTGAGGTTCCTACAGCAACAGCTTGTTCAAACAACCACCCTTGACAACCTTCAAACCGGATTTAGTAACTCCTCAGAGTTTATGGTGAATACCATTATAAGTAAATTCCATACGAAGGTTCAGAAAATCCCATAAGATTGGTCCCAGAGTACAGAGCCACTGAACACCGAGAACCAAATCACAACAATCGAGGGGTAAAGTACGCACTTCTGTAGTAAAGGTGTAACGCTGCACTCCCCAAGTGAAATCTGAACACTTGAAACTGGTGAGAAGACGGTTACCATTTGCAGCTGCCACCGTCATTGGTTTGATTTGTTCTAAAAGGCAACCAAGTTCCTTGGCCATTGCGATATCCAGGAAATTGTGGGTGCTTTCGTGATCAACCAGAATGTGGATCTTTCGTTTGCCATAATCCCCTACTACTCGCATACAGTGAAAAGTTGAGGTGCCACTGAGAGCATGAACGGAAATCACAGGTGATTTCTCGGAGGAGTCATCAACTTCTTGCACCTGTACCCCTTCGGTGGTCTCTTCCTCATCAGAGAACTCCTCATCATCACACTCCATCATAGATATCCTGGCCTTCTTATGCTTGAGGTGATGTCCGGGTGTGTAAGGCTCCTCACAGAACATGCAGAGACCTTTGTTACGGCGTTCTTGCATCTCGTTGTAATACCAAGTGGTGGTCTTAGGTGGAGGTTTCTGGTAGTAGTCGGACTTGTATGTGATAGCCTTTGGTGCTTCAGAGGGCTGTGGGAGCAACGGTGGGGACTTATAAGACTGATAAGCGGAGGACCGTTGGTGGTGTGGATTGAAGGAAGCTCTTGAGGTTTTAACTGGAGTACACAAGAGAGCAGATTCGTGAAGTTGGGCTATCCGAGCTGCCTCAGAAACGTTGGTCACCGGGAACTGTCGTGTATGGAGAGAAAGATGAGGAGCCATGTTGGAGAGGAATATGCTCAACGTGTGGGCCTCAGATAGTGGTATTCCTGAAGAGGCGGTTTCAAACTTCTCTAGATATACTTCAACAGAGTCATTATCTTGCTTCAGAGCAACCAGTTCAGCCAGAGGATCATCAAAAAGCTTATTGAACCGCTTAGAAATCGCAGCGACATAGTCATTCCAAGAGGGAAAGATACCAAACCTGGTAGACATGTAGTTGCTGTGCCATTGCCAGGCTTTCCCTTGCATATGTACCGAAACAAGGCGAACCTTCAATTCCGGCGGAGTACCATCGAGACTGAAGAACTGCTCACAGCGATCTAACCATTCTCGTAGTCTCGTTCCATCAAAAACAGGAAAACCCATCTTGGTTAAGCGAGATGAGAGCCCATTGGGAAGGCGAGAAGATCCATCCAGCATAAGATCTGTGCCGTTAGTGTTTTGAAAAACCCCACTCAGACCGCGTGGATCTGGTGACTGGAACATCTCTTGAGAAGAGACTCCAACAGGAGGCAACACAGATTTACCGGCAGAGATGCGATCGACCCCACTCAGATCCGGTGGATCTGGTAACTGGACCATTCCCGAAGAGGGAACTCCAACCGGAGGTGAAAGCGAGCTGGATCCATTGAGTTGACACGATCCCGAGTCACGGATGATATCGCGTTGCTGAGGAGACGTCAAGTTGGGAGTGAAATGGGTTAAGATCAGCGATTCGAGTTTACTGAAGCGAGCTTCCAGAGCTTCGAGCTGCTTCTCATGGTGAAACCCAGAATCCCGTTGTTGATCGACCTGAGGTTGTTTCTCCGTAGCGAACTTGTCCATGGCTTGTTTCTCTTGGAGACGCGTTTCCGGAGGCATCGTCAGCGTAGTCCGAAGTCGGAAAGCTCTGATACCAATGAAACAGTAAATCGAGTAGGATAGATGATTCCGATCCAGAAGCTCACCGAGAGCTCGGGGAAAGGAGAATAAGGGCTAGAAGATGATCTACGAAAGAGAAGAGATCGTCTCGGAGCACCAGATTCAGGTGGAAAGAGGTTGATGATGATATGAGAGAGAAAAGATAGATTTGGGAATAAAAATGATTCTGATTACTTTCTGCAAAAGGCCGTTAGGCGGTACATAAGGTGTGACAAGATACGCACGCACGAGTCCACACGCGATCGGTACAATAAAAACCAGGAAATTAAACCGAAATACTACTAAGGTTCTCAACCAAACTTATTCAAGCAATAAATCATAAAGGTGGATAAGGAGAGTAAGGAGAATCCGATATCATACGACGAGACGGTTCGTATCTTCTCTGGTGCTCTGATGCTGCTAGGGGACGGCGGCGAGAGCTAGGAGGAGGTTAATCGGGGGTCGAAGAAGAAGCTGCGGCAGCGTAGCGGAAATCGGCGCGGCGGTTCGGTGGGTGGCATCGCAAGTTATGGAAGAGTGATCTTTCTTGACCGGATTGAGGACTCGGTGGATGTGCTCGGCTTGTTCGTTAGATCTTTGAAGGTAAATCGCTCATCGTTTGTGGTGGTTCATGGTTTAATTTCTCTGGTGATGTTTCCGGTTATGGCTGAGAGGGCAACCCAAACTTGTCTCGACTACGCCGGAAGGTAGTGGCGGGGATCAGGTTAGCTTGACGGTTTCGGAAGCGGCGATTGGGGTCGGTTCTCCTTTATGCCTGCTGAAGGAACCTACGGTGAGCCGCAAAGTCACTCCTTGTAACCGCCGGTGAGCTCGTCGACAGTGCGGCGGTTGCTTTAGTTTCTCTATTTTTTCTTCAATTTCGGCGATTTTTTCATTAGGTTTATTTGTAGCCGGTTCACCTTTTATCTCGGTTTTTCTCTTTGTAAACCTGCTCCAATTCCCGGTTTGGGACGATATAATATAATAAAAAATAAATAAAAGAAAAATAAAAAAAAAAATAAAAAAAATACCACAAAGAAACTTAAAATTGATTTACGATATCAAAACTTAAAAATGTTCTACACAGTTAACAAAATGGAGGTTATACCTCAAATGATAACCAAAGACGAAGCCTCGCAACCGATGAACTCACTGTGTACAAAAAATCACTCTTTGGGGTTTTTGTCGGCTTAGTTTTCTATTGATAAAACAGAGGGTTTATATTGGTTGAGTAAAGGCACATTTTAGCTGATCTCATCAGGTTGAACCGGTATCTGAAAGTCTAATCTTTTGGTTCATTATTAAACCGATTTTGAGAGAATTTTTTTTGTAATGACAATTATTCTCCAATTTTGAAAAATCAGGTTGCGAAATTCAGTGAGATAAATTAAAAAAGAGTAGGTAAACCGTAACTCAAAAATAGTTACATGAATTGGTGGTATATAATTTATTAATTACATATTGTATATAGGTTTGGTTTGTACATGTGCCAATACTAAAAAACATAACAAATAAAAATAATATTAAATAACAAATGATTGCTTTGATGAAGAACAGTTTACATAACGAAGTTAGCATCAATCTCGTTGTTCCGAGGTTTCTTAATACATCAGATAAATAACCTTATAGAAACTGTAACATCCCTATCCCAGGCTCCTAAGAGAGCGGGGAACCAGGTATGTTAGATCGGTCATCGAACCGCGTCCGGTAGGATGTCCAATTTGATGAGCACATAGGATCGCTAGGAAAACGCCCAGGTAACAATCAACAACACAGACTTAAGCTGATTTCTCTACTAAACCTGAAAGACAAGGGGAGAGGAGGGGTGAGTAATTGGGATTACTCAGTGAGGGTGGACCTTAAGGAGGCCCACAACATCATCAAACTAGCATAAATTGGTTTTAAAATATCTAATCCTAAAGCAAGCCCAAGCAACACATATATAGATATAAATTTACTTATATATATAGACAATTCATTCCTAACAATCAATCACACAGCATTCAAGGGTAACCCTACAAACAACTACACAAGCAACGGGTCCCTGGATGCGGCAGTAGTGGGCTGCCACATGGGCCCCCATGCCTCACCCGGAAAGGCAACCAGAATAATCCCATCCAATGGCTGGCCTATTACCATACCCATTAGTCAGGTTCACTCTGCCAGTCACACAGACTGATCCACAGCAATCACCGAGACAGGCTATGACACTAACGGTCACTCAGACGGCTGCTCATAGCGGTCTCACCAGAAAGCTGTACCCAGCGGTCCCTTTGGACGGCTCAATAAACAGTGGATCGCTAATCCACTCCAGCGATGGCTCTAGTCGTGCCTCACACGACAGCGATAGCCAACAAACAACACTGACTCCTGCCTCCAGGAGCCAGGGGTCCTATCAGAGATCTATATGCACAATCATCCATTTCAAAGAATCATCCATTTCTTAAAGGTCCTTCCATTATTAAGATGCACTTTCGGTGATACCAATTGTAACAAAAAGGAACATTAATCAGGTCAACATCACACAACCAATATTTTAAAGTCCAATAAGTTTAGATCCAAGTTCAGGTTAATTATCTCATTCCACCAGCAACCAGCAATCATCAACAAACAGGCAACACAGATCCAGGTCCTAACAATTCTAACAACCCTAACAAGCAGATCTAAGCCTGATCTAAGAAAAGATCACTTAAAAGACAACCATGCATATGTAAGAGAGGATGAAGCCACAGAGCCCTCACCTTGGCTTAGAAGGCTGAGAAACTGGAGGAGGAGGCAGAGGAGAAGGAGATCTAAGAGGAGATCTATCAGAATCAGCTCCCATCTCACCCAAAGGAGAAGGAGGCGGCGCAGACATCACAGCTGGGCAAGGAAGCTTCGGCGGCGAGGGAGGCTTGGAGGATGGCGGCGGCCGCGGCAAGGAGAGAGAGAGACACGGCCAAGAGAGAGAAAGAAGAAGAAGAAAACGCAGAGAGAGAGAGGAAGGGAGCAGCTCGGCGCAGAGAGGAGAGAAAGAGAGAAGAAAAAAGTGGCTAGGGTTGATTAGGAGCTTAATGAGGGTTTTAGGGATTTAATTAGGTATTTATATGGAGGTTAAATAGATGGGCTGGGCTTAATGGGCTCTTAGAAAGAAATTAGGAAAAGCCCAAATAAAAAGGAAATAAATAGAAAAGGAAATAGAGATGGTTTAATTTAATAAAACCAGAATTAGGAACTGGTAACATCCGATATTTAGTTAACTAAAGTCGGGATGTTACAGAAACGGTACAGGCATTTAAAAGAACATACTGTGGCCAGAGCCGTTCCCAGCATTTCATAGACCCTAAAGAATTTTAAAAAAAATTCTATAATAAATAAATTTTTAATACCATTATAATTTAAAAAAAATAAATATTCACTTTTAGTCCATATAATAGTTTAAATATCATTAAATTAAACTTTTTTGATTAGTCCCTGCGGCAGGCATTATCCGGGAACGATTATCGGAAGCCTACCGTAGACCCCCACACAAGACAAAGTTCACTAATAACAAAACTGTATAGGAAAAACTATATTTTGATACACCAAACTCTTTTTAAAGCAAATGTAACATAATCCTTTATTTTTTCTGAAAATATAACATAATATACGTTAAATATTATAATTGATACAATACTTTTTGCAATTGATAAAGCATTACGAAATTAAAAAAAAAATCTTAGTGATATTTTTAGAATGAATTATGATGAGGTTCTACATATAGTCAATTTTTAAAAAATATATAAATTTTTTTTCTATTTAATTAAAAGTCAAACAAAATGAGATATTGCATAAAATAGAAAGTATAAAAATGAATGATGTTTTAATTATGTTGAATTTGATCTATGTATAATAATTTAGTAGACTTATCACTATAACTAAACTTCAATATCAAAATACAGCTCCAACAAAAATTGTTCAAAAAGGTCTCTAGGTGAGTATTTACATTTTTTTTTATCTAGGCACGGCCCTGACTGTGGCGTCACCACGTCCTTCTAACCTAATTTTGGATCTCTTCCTAGCAAACATTCCATATGGAGTGTAACTCCACATTCATTGCATGCATATCATATAATCCTCTTTTTCGATTGATACCTTCCTCGCATATCTCACACCAATAACCCTCATCATCTATATCTCTTTCATAAGAAAAAGTGAGCAAATGTTCATCATGCTCATACCTCGTCTTATGTGTAAGCGTGGCGCAATGAAAACACACAAAAATATTGCATTTGTTACAAGCTAGAGGATCTCTCGTAATCAAGGGACATATGGAACAATGTTTGGCTAAATACTGTTCAGAAGTTAAGAACAAATGATGTGGATGAGAGTGATGGTCAAACGGCTCACTTATAGAAGCACAAAGTGTGTCCATCTTCCAATCACACCGTTTGATACCATACACATATTTGAAACCACTGGAAGTACGATAACATTATCTACAATAGAACCATTCTGGACTGCATTGTAGAGTCAGTGGATGTAAATGTAGCATGAATTGCTTCACACGAGGAAGATGTGCACATGGTTCGTGGAGAAAAAAATCACATTGAATGCACTGATAAACATTATCATCAACATGAAAAGGAAGTCTGCACGCTTGAGAATACTTGGTTTCACCATACACTCTTTGGATATTCTTGTCAAGGCGCATTTGATGAAGTGGACGACTCAGATGTCGTATAATCCCATTACCCTCTTCCTCAAACATTTTCATATTTTCATATACTTCTTCAGGCTCTCCTTCATATTCTTTGCCATCACACACATCCCTCCGCATTGCACATTTAGAATGAACTGCATAAGTGCATCCTTTTATGCAAGAGTATTCCTCGTACTTTTCTTCTATCTTTGCATGACAAACTCCACAATCAGTCAACTCTTTGTTAGGAAGAGTAGGGTAAAAGTGAGATGATGAATGTGACGCGACACTTTTATAACATACGGTAAGTAAACACACTGTTTGTGGACAATGAAATCACATAGGAGACATACATATAAAGAATCATTATTGTCTTCAAGCCCACAAACATCGCAAACCAAAACGAATCTCCTTGGAAAGTAATGGAGGGTATGCTCATGCCTTTTTCGATTGTCTATTGTAAGGGGTTTTGGGATTTTGGGATTTTTGCACAAATAGGACGGATCATATATTCACAAATAGAACAATAGTAATCTATTATATAATGGGAGAGTTTTCTCTCCTCTTAAGGTGTCCACATCAGTACTCTTTTTCTTATTAAAAACGTGAACAGAGCCTATTAAAAACAAAACTCTTAAAAACGTGAACAAAATCTTTCTTTCTTCACCGTCTCCATCGTTTTCTTCAACCTAAACGTAAGCTCGTCAGGGAATGCTTATCGACTGTTGTTCAACGAATTCAAAGGTAATTAATTTTGAAAATAACTTCTTCCCCCACTATCTTCTAATATGATGTTAATCTTCAATTCTAAAACTCTTCGCCTTCCAATCATCCACCTCCTTCGTAGCCGTAACAGTAATCTCTCAGACTGTATATATAAATTAGCCCCTCTTCCCCACCTTAACCACAACTACACTGCTTCATCCTGTAAAAGAAACCCAAATCAAACTCCAAAATGGCTTCAATTGATTTTGTTGCAATCCCAGCTGCCGCTAACTATGTCACATTCGATGATTTACGCTTAGGTCGCTCTTCTCAGGAAATTGTTGGCCGCCTTCTCCGTTTCTGGGATGCGAAGAATATCAAAAAAGATGGGGAGTTCATGGGCATCGTCCTCCTCCTGTTGGATGAGAAGGTCGTATATGTCAAACATTTTTAACTCATTCATGCATCTAATATTAAATTTTATATCACTGCTAATCATTTGTAATTATTTCTTCAGAACTCAGTCATACATGGATTCATACCAGCTGTCCGTGCAAGCCAATACCGTCAGCAGTTACGAGAAGGCCTCATCGTCAAACTCACCGACTTCGAAGTGGGCCGATGCACAAACCTTTACAAAATCACAGACCACCCTTTTGTGATCCGTTTTCTACCTGGGACCACAATTTCCGACGTCTCAGATGTTGGGCGGTCAATTGCAAAAGAAAAATTCATGCTACGGAAGCTAGACCACCTCCAAGCTTTGGCAAACACCAATCTTGAACTTCCTGGTAAGGCCTACTACAAAATAATTTACAACATGTTACCAATCTCAAATTCACACATGTAAACACACATATTGTGCCCGTACAGATGTTGTTGGCCAAATCCGTTTTGTTCAAGGCTCCAACCTAAGAGACGCTTCTTCCACGCAACGTCTGGTCGTCCGATTCCAAATTGATTCGTAAAACATCTAACCACTTTTGAAATTATACATTTGATGTAAAGGAAATAGATCTGCAAACTGACATTTATAACCTTCGATGCAGATCTGTTACTGTATCTCTTTCACTCTGGGATGACAACATTGAAATTGACGATGCCTTGATGCTTCCAGAAACAAATAATCCACTAGAGGTGCTATGTCAATCAGTCTTTCCATATTTTGGAAAAGCATACCAAGATTTGACCAAGCTTCGAGAATCTGCTATTTTAACACCACGGAATGAAACGGTCGATGAAATCAACGCTTATCTACTATCTAAAGTACCAGGACCACAGAAAGAGTACTTAAGCGGTGACAGTGTTGGACAAGATGAAGCATATGCAGGAGGTTCAGGGGAAGAAGAAGAAAATGCAGGAGGATTTGAGATGACTTATCCTTTGGAATATTTGAATGCATTAGAGTTCCCAGGTTTACCATCACATCGGCTGTGCCTAAAAGTTGGTGTTCCAATCAGGCTTCTAAGAAATCTAAACCCAAAAGAAGGGTTATGCAATGGAACAAGGCTTATTGTCACTCGACTGGGAGAGAAAGTAATCGAAGCAGAGATACTTTCAGACCAAGCAGAAAGAAAAAAAGTGTTGATCCCTAGAATTATTCTATCCCCTAGAGATTCTGAGCATCCATTCACTCTAAAACGGCGGCAGTTTCCAGTTCGAATTTGCTATGCAATGACTATTAATAAAAGTCAAAGACAAACCTTGAACACAGTGGCATTATATTTGCCTAACCCCGTATTCACCCATGGGCAATTATATGTCGCCTTATCAAGAGTCACTTCACCAAAGGGTCTTACAATCCTAGACACAACAAAAAACAACAGATGGAGAAGATATGTCACAAACATTGTCTACAAAGAAGCATTCAGAGATCTGCCAACAAGTTCAGGTACGTATTCTGTTAAAAGCAATTTAGTGACCAAATAATCACAAGAAAACAGGTAGAGAATTAAGTTGAAAAGGATGCCGAACAATGTAATATACATGTAATGATTGCATAGGAACTCTTATATAGAGTATTCAACATTTCATGACAAAACGATGTTTCCAAACAAACTAATTCAACATAAACCCAACAGCAACAAACGTATATTACACAAAACTAACAGAATCTTACCATCAACGAACACTATTTTTCAGGGAGGATTGAGAAAACGAAAATGGCGCAGAGAGGAGAAAGTACTCAGGCAAATGTCTTCCATCTCTCAAATACAGAGTGTCTAAATCGGTCCAGATAGAAAAAAGAGAAGATAAAGGAGAGGTAATAGTGGACATACATCTCAATAAGATATGACTATTAACCAGGATGGTGAAACAAATACATATGTAATGAAAATTTGCAGGAACAAAGACAACCACAAATAACATCGGAGATAAAAAGAGGAAGCGAGGGACATATTTATGGAGGAGCAAAACACACAAGCTACAGATCAGATGTTCTCGCAATTGTTGTTTAAATTTAGCAAATAAGAGTAACAAAACAAAAAAAAACATTTGGACATTTTTTAACGAAACAAACATACATGAATGTTGCGGAAGTAATACCACTATTAATTATTAAGAACCACAAAATCAAAGATCACAACAACAAATTTACAAAACAAATAAAGCATCGTAGAAGAAGAAATTAAAGGAATAACAATTACCGCAATTAACAATGTGGGTTTGAAAGGGATTTGCGAAGGCTTTTAACAATTACCGCAATTAAGAATGTGGGTTTCAAAGGGATATGCTAAGGAAAAGCCACAATATTTACAGACAAACAATGAGTTGCAGCGAGAGGTATCTAATTTGGGATATGTAGCAGAAGAAAATTGAACTTCAATTTCGGACGTATTTACCAACAAAATCGGTTCAACTATTTTGGGAATCATGAATATAAAGGGGAAAACAATGAAACCTGTTCTAGACACTTCGACAAATATCACCACTTTTTTTTTTGGTCAACGATATTACCAACTTCTGTTTACCAAATTAATTAACAATCAACATAAAAACCCTGCGCGCAGCGCGGGAACGATCCCTAGTATAGTATAATGTATGAGTATAGTTACTTCCACAAGAATGACATCCTTATATTACTAAAGCACAAGTCACTTCACAATTAAAAGTTGACAAATGGCAAATAATCATAAATTAAAGCCACAAAATTATATATAAAAATTTCTAAAAAAAATCTCTAAATTTTCTCATTCAAAGCCACGATTTCACGATCTTTGAAACGGTTTCTATTTTCTATATCATAATCTCACGAAGAAACTGTAATTCAATCTCATCATGATTTCAAACTGTTTCATGTTTCCTTTCTCTATCTTCTTCTCCATCAATCTATCTTTTGTTTCTCATATTCACCTTTATCTTTTGGTTTCTAATCTCTGTTTACGGTGCTCTATTTTGCATAATTTCTTATGTGACAGAGAGATAATATTCAAATTTCTGTAAAATCGGGTAAAGCACGAAATGCAACTAGCAAGTGCTCAAGCTTTTTGACAGACGGAGAACGGTAACAAAGTACTGATCACGCAAACTTCAACAAAAAAAAACTTATTGAATTTTTGTTTTCTAACAGGAAGCATCAAAGAGAAAAAAGTTATGGGACTCATGGTAATATTTTACACACACGGGAGATCCAACAATAGAAAGCTAGGATGATTATCTAATTATAACTCCCTTCTCGCATCTCAGCGCAATTATCTAATTATGTTTATCTCTTGAAGGTAGGATGATTATCTGAACAACTATTATGACATAAACAATGGCGTGGAATAGAGAAGACTATTCCCCCGGCTGGCAAGTAAAACAAGGATAACACCAGCAAAGAATGACATCTGTCTATGTTGTATCTTAGATAACAAGCAAAATATCAAGAAATGGCTAATGGCAAGATTCATTCATCTCTCTCATGCAGCCATACGTCTCTGTCTATATATCTCAGTGGTTGGTTCTGCTCCCAACTTAAAATTGTTTTTTGTGTTAAGGGTTTGTGATGTAATAATTCCCCTAAAATTCAGATCTGTAAAACAGTTGGTATAAAATAGAAAAAAAGATATTTCATGGAAAGAAGATGACTCAATGTGTGTTTGAAGACTCAAGAAAACATCAACTTTAATTGTGATATTTCAAGTTCAATTTTTCACTCTTTCATTGTTCTTTAATTGTTCCTTAATATTTTAGTTCCGTACGAAGTACGGGTTCTAATACTAGTTGTGACTTATAAATTGTGGTTCCGAATAACCAAATAAGTTAAAGAGGATGTTTTGGATGATGAGAGGAATGAAACATGGAGGGAGACTCAACACATTCTTTGTGGTAGTCGAATTTGCAATAGTTACAACTTAAATAATAGAGATTACCTATTATTAGCTTTTGAAGACAAGAGCGACAAAATTTGCAACTGTCTCTGTCTTCTTCTTTTTCGTTGCAACGGAACAAGAAATGACGCTGACTGTGGTTTTCGTATTTAGTATCAGCAACTAAATGGGAACTACTGACTATGTAATAGAGGTTTCCAAGAAATTTTATAACTTTTGGGATTTTTATCTTGACCATATCGTTCTCGTGGGCATACAAGACTACAAGAAGAAATGTGGTTGAGAGGTTCCATGGATTATTCAACTCTAAAGAAATTTTCTTTCTTTTTTTTTTTGGTTGGGACAAAGTTGGGTTTAGCTGTGACGAAAATTGATCAAGTTATACAAATATATATACAGATCTATTGGCCAATTATTTTAATTTTTTACGAAGACAACATTCCACGCTAGGTTTTGTAATTGATGTTCATTTCAAGAATTCGTTTCTTTTTAAAATGTTGCCTAGTTTTTAGTTCTGAGCTTCTTTTCTTAATTATTGTCTTACTTTAATAGAAAAAGAAAGTTTTTGAGGGAATCAAAAACATTATATGTTCTTTTCTTGACTAAACTGATAACTAATTTTTATCTTCTTTTATAGGTAACCAATTTTCCTTCTCTTCTGTTCTGTTATACTACAATGAGTAATAGTAGTTAGTTAAGGGAAATGTCAGTTAAGAACGGTATCTCATTATAACATTAATTAACTTTTGACCCAGAAAACAGATGCACATGCAAAAATCTCACTTTGGATTTATGATGGGCTGAGAGATACTATAAGGCCCATTTTAACAGTACCGGTATACGGTTATACCGGTTAAGGAGTACACCGAATCTGACCGTCAAATCTTCCCGGTTTAATTTAGAGGTCATAAAATTATTGACAGTCCTTTGACCTTTCCTTCTTCTCCATTGTTGAAAATCAGTGAGATCAGATCCATCAAGTGTGAAATTAGGGTTTACTCGATTCGGTAACCAAAGGTTTGAAATTCTCGTTCGTCACTTTTAATTTGGATTCAAAATCGGAAGGATCTAAGGTTTTTGATTTTCGGATTTCTCTCTCTCTCTTTTTGTTTGTGTAGAAATGGATTGGCAAGGGCAGAAACTGGTGGAGCAGCTGATGCAGATCTTACTGGTGATTTCCGGCGTCGTCGCGGTGGTTGTTGGCTACGCGACGGAGTCGTTCAGGACGATGATGCTGATCTACGCCGGTGGTGTCGTTCTCACGACGCTGATCACTGTTCCTAATTGGCCTTTTTACAATCTCCATCATCTCAAATGGTTAGATCCAAGCGAAGCCGAGAAGCATCCCAAACCACAAGTTGTCGTTGCTTCTTCGAAGAAGAAATTCTCTAAGAAATAAGTCTGTATCTCTCTCTCTCTCTCTCGATGTTGTTTTTATAGGAATTGTTTCTATGAGATATTCTAAAATCGGGATCTTTTTGTTATGAATTGAATTTGTGGAGTTTCTGTGTCGATTCTTATCTATCTCTTTTCTTCTTCACCATGTTGTTTAGTCTCTGAATTTGATGAGGTCATTTAGGCTCATTCAACTGATAAATGTAGAGACATTCATCAGAGATTCTTAGCTGAAACTCTTTTTAATTCTCGTGGTAAGAGACTCAAATAATTGATAAGAATCATCAAAAACGATAGAAATCTGAAAATGCTACACATCCATTGCTCCTAGTCATGTACTTGAAGCACAATGGGTTTTGTTAATTCTGAATGTGTATCTATAAATTCACAAGAACAGTGGAAATCTATTATAAATTGAGTAAACAAAAGTCTCTCTCTTTTCTTTTTGGAAACCTAAATTTCTCTTGCATCTCTCTTTCAAATGGTGTCAACTAATGTTGGATTCAAGTGTTTGGACGGTTTGTTTTGCTTCGTCTATCCTATATTCTCACTCTTTTATGCAACTTTTTATATTTATTGGATATTGTCATATTGTACAAATTTTCCTATAATCGGTTAGCCAAAACAACTTACAAAGTGAAATTATTTCACATTTCTTATGTAATAGTAGATATTGGGTTTTGTTATAGTGTATGTGAATATGATCAATTTCAAGAGGAACACAAATCCAAAAAGCAAACATGAAGAACTTCACCATCAAGTTCATGAGAATATATGTCTAACTAAGCCATCAGAGTCTACACATCGAAATTCATCGATTCAAAAGTGTATACTCAAATCACATAAACATACCATGCAAATAATCATGAAATCGTGTTAGGCGATTGTGAGTTGAGACCTCACGTAGTGACGACGAAAGGCAGAGGAGATAAGCAATATCACACTGGAAAGTTATTAAATCTAGAGAGGTGTGCGTTGTAGAGTTTGATGAGAATGAGATCGATAGGTAATGATTAAAAAACGCTTTTCCATTTTCTTATCCTTCGGGTTTTTGATATTTATTCACTTTTGTAAGTTGCCTTAGTTTTTTAATATTTTATAGAAGTATTTGCAAAACTAACATTTTCGATACTATACACAAATATATTTGCCGATTTTGACTATCAAAACTACAACGTATTGAAACCACCATCGAAGTTGTCGTCTGTAGGTGAAGAAGATGTTCTCCATGGTGTTCCTCCCGTGTCGATTCGCTTCTGTGAGTGTATCACCAACCGGGTGGTAATGATCTTCACATGCTCTTGTGGTGCAAAAATCCACCTCCGAGCCTATAGGGAGAGGTTTTATTTCTGTCGCAAAGAACCCCATGTTGTGGAGGAGCCGGACGTGGAGCTCGAGTTCGGGCCACTGGTGGAAGTGGTGGCACGCAGAGAAAATTAAGGTGGGTAGAAAAGTTCATTACGTGTTAGGCAAATGCAGGGATTGTTAGACCGGTTGTTTCTTCGTAGGCAGTGATGATAACTTTGGATCTTTCGAAGCCGAGTTCGAGTTTTTGAGGACGTGCGAATAGACTATAACGAGTTTGTGGTGATAATGTAGAAAGGTAGCATCACATGAGGTCTCGTGAAGATAGAAATAGAGAAAAGCTTTAGCATTGCTCTTTAAACTCTAGTTTCAGTCTATTTAAATTATAAAAACTAAAGCCAAAGACAATAGTGTCTAGTTTTGCCCTCTTTTGGATGAGGTTTTGTTCTGGATTTGTTATGGCAGATTTTTCAGAAAAATACTAATATCATATAAATATTTAGTCGGTTTAAAAAAAACTACAACGTATTGTGTTATGTATAATATGCGCACTAATCAAAACAGAAAAAAAAGACAAAATAATATTATTACTTAGTAAATATAACAAAAAAAACAAAAAAAAAAAACAAATTAAGAAAATTAAGATCATTTGTGCCAAAAAAATGAAAAATAAGTTGTTAGTGTCTGGTTAAACAACATTTATGGTTAAACAAAAACAGATGATTAATGAATGAGATTATAGTTTATGTTTCATAACCTCCAAAGTCCAAAAAGGATCAAGCTGCTGATATGGAAATCAAATATATGATCAGAGATTGGCTTGTTGAGTGTCCTCAGCCGCAGAACACTATGATCATAACTGGAGATAATGGATTCAAGAGTCTTTTGATGAATTGGCTAGAGCCAGACACTACACTCTTGTTGCCTTGCGCAACATCAAAGGTCAAACTACTTCAGCTAACCTGACAATGTAAGGAAAAAAAAGTGATCGAAGCAAAGACGAAAGAAGCATTTCATAACTTCAAGCATATTTTTCTCTTCAAATATGGTAGAGTGAGCTTGGAAAAGCAAGACGAAAAAATGTCAAGTTTGTGATATTCCATACATCATCAAGAGTTTTTTTTTTCCTTGAAATGTGATATTATTGATAAAAAAAAAAATTACAATGGTAAAGAAAACATCAAGAGTAACATACATAGTCCATAGACATAGGTTAAGTATAACCAAGACAACATTAAGCTAAGAGCCCATATACAATATAGTAGCCCACTAAATGAAACAGCACTTCCCAGACTAGATGCGGTCTATAGGCGATTTTTCATTAAGGATAACTTGCTTAAGAATTGCATATTGTAACCAAATGCTTTTTGTTTGTCAACACTTCTTCGTTTTTAATGGTGTTTTTCACAATAGAGGCTGATCTTTACAAGACTGATTGATTCATTAGATAAGATACTATATATATTTACAAATTAGAAGACACGTTTACTTGATCCGGTTTAAATGTAGAACATTGAGTAATCATCATTTTGTATTACGCTTTGTTGAAACATTGCAACATTGAAGCATTTTTTGGGATTGACGAATATATTTATCTGCTAATCCTAGGACAATGAGAAAATTGTCGTATAAATGTAAGCAGGTACAACAATATATACACTTGCAATACAGGGGAAAGAAGGATAATAGCACAATATACATCTATATACCAACTCAAAACCAGTGAAGAAAAAAAATGAACAACGGAGCGAAAAAAATTACAGAGCAATTGCTAATTATTTGATAGTTTTATGTACTTAATCTAAGCTATCATACAAAATTTCTAAGTTTTTTTTCCCTAAATTAATAAATGAGGTCACAAGGTCAAAAGTCAAAACTAAAAACTAATCGACGGCTAGAAAAGAGCGATCTTTTGGCGTGGCGTGTGGGAAGCGGACACTGTTGATGGAGACGGCAACTAGCATTAGCAAACACGAGACGTCGCCGTTTAGGGACAAATCCTCACCGGAGCGAGAGCGACTCTCCTTTCTATCTTTTTCTTTTGCTTTCTTTTTAGTTTGTCAACAAATACGTGTTTTTAAAGTAATTGTCTTTGTTTAATATTTGTATCATTCCATTTCTTAAATTATATATGCTTAGAATTGCCAACTGCGCTATAAGTTTTTTGTTTGTTTTGCTAAAAACTACGATATAAACTTAAACCTCAATACATTCAAAAAATGGATTCTATGGAAAAACCATTTTTAAATAATTATTAATTTATTACCTTTATCTCTAACTCCCAAAGAATCAGATTTCACATGTTTCTGTAATTTATCATGAAAGTATCTTTAATTGTATCGTTCTTTTTTTTTATAAAACCTTAGCAACCGTAACATGTACTATTTAGTTAGTGTTTGTTATCATGCTATATAATTTACTGATTCTATTGAATCATTTTTTAGCCATGTTCTTAGAATAATGATCGGCTATACACTTATACCTTTAGAACTATCAAATCTACTATTTAAAAAAAAAATGAAAACTTGTTTATAAAAGATCTAATATATATAATTTATTAAAGATCTATACTTTTATAATTCTTATAATTATATATAAAGAGTACATTCCTTATTCTTTTGATTCGAGCTACTATACCATTTTATTCAAATCGGCTTTAAATATGATATAATATAACAATTTAAAATTTGTTATTACAGAAATATCGTGATATAGTTTGTTTTATATAACTCAAATTTTTTTTCCTTATTGGATTAAAAGTCTACTACATAAAGTAACTCCTTGTGTGCATATGTGAAGACACACGCATATGATAAAGTTTTTTCTTTTTTCAGCCAGCAAAAAAGTTTTCTTTTTGGCGAAAAAATGTTTTTTAATTAAAAGGCCGAATTTTTTGACTTTGAATATCTGCAAAAAAAGGTAGGTCCCATCAGTTGCTGACTCGAACTATTCCTCGGGACCACTTGTAAAAACCGACACGTGTCTTATCTTTCGAGACAAGACAATATATAACCTTAGATATCTTTTAAGCCGATATGAGCCGTATAAGCTGTCTCCTTCAACGGGTATTAAGAATCGTATAATCGTATTCGAGTTTTTTTTTTATTTTTTAATAAAGATTTTCTCTAATTTTGTAATTAATTATTTTATTGTATCTAGTTCATGCTCAGTTTACTACACTGTCAGATGAAAACTGACTATATAAAATAAACTATTCAGAGAAGATTTGCAACAACTCTAAATTTCCTAAATTAGAATATTAAAAATTTCCAGAATTAAAGCTTTGAAAGGGACCATTCTTAACGATCACATCTCTTAGCCAAAAAAAAAAAAAAAAAAAACGATCACATCTCATATTTTCTTATTGACAAATTAATGTGACTTCAAAGGCTTTATATGGTTATCTTCATCAAATAAAATAGACAGTCATCTTTGAATTCGGGAAATTGCTTTTAAATATTATTTGATATTTGGTATTTGATATTTGGTATTGGTATATATCGATTTAGTGTGCATTTGATTTTCTACAGGCGGACCCCCAAAAACACGGGTGTCTAAGAAATTTTGGAATACAAAAATACTATTTCTGTAAATAATTACATTGAAACTGTCAAATTTAAAACTCAACTAGAACATAGCAACATGTGAGATTTGTAATGGTTTGGACAAAAATACTGTCCATATTGTAATGATGAATTTTTTTTTTTTTTTTGGGGGCTTCCACTATTTTCATTTTGTCGGACTAGGTAAGAACAAACAATCTATTATTTTGTGCTAGATTCATGTTTCGTGTTCTTCCACAACCCAAGTTATTTTTTGGCTCGCCAAGCTTTTTCCTTGATAGTTGGCCAATAGCAAATACTGATTGTTTGTTTTTTCTCAACCTTACTAATTAAATTAAAAAGCCCTGCACATCATCATTTGGGATCTTTTGATATTATTTTATTATGAATGCTGGTCTACCATCTAGAAAAGACAATCTAAATACATCCGATCAAATGGCTATGGACGAAATTTATGACGGTTAGCTTTCCCCACAACAGAAAAATTCACAACTGTAGCATATGAAGTTGTACAGTTCCATCTGCAGCATGCTGAAATCTCTTATAATCTTGCATCCATAATCTACAACCTATTGTATTTATTTAGGATTTAAACGTTAGATTTGGTATATATATTTATTTTTTTTTGGTCGAACTAAGTTTGCATTCAAATCAAATGAGTTTTGCCTCTACTAAGAGAGGATACACAAGGCTACATGGAGCCAAACAAACCAAACCAACAACCCACAGATTGGTCGAGGTAATAGTAAAATTTAAACAACAATAACAATTCAAAGAAAGACATACAGATAGAGGGGAGTTCATAAGCTCAACCCAAGTAGCTTCTAAACAAAGGCAGCGCAAAAAGAAAACTTTTTTTGCTTAACCGTCTTGATCGATGAAACCACAAAAAGGAGGGATCCAAGCCTCCGGTGGCGTTAATGCTAAATCGTCAACAACATCAAGTGCTAAACGAAAGACAATTAACATCTTTGTGCCTGTTCTAAGCAGAACAACCTTCAAGATAATGCTCCCTGTAACACTCAAAACAAGTGAAATATTTGGGAGGAGAAAAGACTCCAAAATGGAGAAATCAGGACTATGAAAGTCCAATCGGACCAGATTCACTAAAGGGATGCAACAAACAACAGTTTTCTTAGCAATCTGCCACAAAGAAGAAAACAATATCAAAGCAACCCCCATCAAGGCGAAAACGGAATAGAATCTGCATACCGCAGTAAAGGAACGCACTGGTGCGTTATGGTTGAATACAACAAGGACACTGTATACCACAGTAAAGAGACTGCATAGAGCAGTAAAGCATCGCACCAAGTCGACAATGATGCCACTACTGGGCAGAAGAGTGGAACCGAAAGATAAAGAATCCATCGGAACATAACAAGCTAAATCCGGATTCCACCAAACCAGAGCAATATAAATAGTACGATTGAAATAATTGTTTAGTGGTCAGAGGTCTAATGGCTTATGGCTTCTATACTGTCTACATCATGTACCATAAAATGTAGTTTCTAGAGATTAAAGTTTATCGAAGACATCAAAGTGTTGAAAGTTAATTCGTTTGTCGTGGTCTTGAGTTTACAGAAATTTTTCTATCGTTTGCTGCATGTAAAATCGTTCGTTATAGAGTTGCATCGTGGATGGGGCTTTGTCTCCGGATGGATTTCTTTCCATGCTGGCTAATGGCTTGAGCTCTGTTTGTAGTTTTGAGTGTGCGACTCAATTTCTAATAATAAGATCAGATGACAAAAAAAAAAAGAGTTGCATCGTGGAGTGACTGTTTGTGTAGTTGTTCATCATAATAGCATGTGCTGCATGTAGTTAAGTTTGATCGATTAATCATCATTTAGTTGATCACAATTATTCAATCGTACTTTTTGTTTGGAGTCATTGTTTGTAAAATTGTTCTTTTATGCATGTAGTTAAATCCTTCTCCTGGTTACAATTAGGCTTTACTCAACACCTATCTTAATTGGGCTCTTTTGGTTGGAAATTACGAAAGAAAACAAGTAAAAGTATGAGTATAGATATTTTCTTAAGATCAATTATTTCATTTTTCCAGGATGCGGATAAATTAAAAACCATGCAAAAGCATGAATCGTCACGTAGTAATGTTAGCTGAGCGGTGCATCGAAATGCAATACACTTTATTGGTTCTTTTCGGTACAAATTGACTATATATATTGTTTTATTTAGGCATAAGAACCTACATAATGTGATCATTATGCTTTATAGCTTTTAGTTAAATAATTAAACCCAAGATGCTTTGCTATTTTAAATAGAAAAGAAAGTATCATAGAGATCCTACGATCCTCAGTGTTATTTGCCGAGAGAAAGTGAAACACAAAACGCAAGTGTTCGCCACCAAATAAAAATTAAAGGGAATGCAAACATAACTTTATACTAAAAATCAACAAAATACCAATAAAAATTTAACTAAAGCGTATCGAAAACCAAGGCACAATCAATAAATTAACGCATATTAGCTATGACATTTTCTTATGCACATCGAGAGATACGCATTAGTTACTTTTTAGTGATGGATTTGATTTCGGTTTAAATTTTCGGTTTTAATTAGGTTGGCCCGCAACGACCTGTCTCGCGAAGCCCGTGTGATAAAAAAACAAGCTCGCGAATTTCACACAAAAAAAAAAACTTAGGCTTTTGTGATTAAAATAATATTAGCAAAACTAAAAACATGCTCACGAATTCTATATTGGGAGAGGGAGAAGAATACTCGAAGACATGGTGAACTTTCCTCAGCCTTCTTCTGCATTATCAATGTCCAAATTCAATTAAGTTCCATCAGAACCGCATGAGATCATTCATACAAATACAATGAGAGTTTTAATCATTTGCTTTAATTTATGATCCAATTGAAAACGACTATACTAACTTTGGACTCTCGGTTTTTGAAATTCTTTTCTTTGTAAACATACATTTATTGTATGAAAAGGTTTTTTTAGTTTGAATAAAAATTTACATCGAATTCAAAAGAAAAAATAACCTTAAATGAGAAAATTAGAGTTTTAAAAGGCTTTACCTGCGGAGATGATGCAGTTAAACTCTGAATCTAAGAGGCCTTGGTTCGCGTTGGACAAAGTTCAGTTAGTCTCAGTTTTAAACATTTGGATTTGATTCGGTTAAAATTTTTGTAGTTTTATTGTTATTGTAGTAACTTTCTTTAATGTTTGCTAGTAATTATTACTCCCTCTGTTCAGAATTATTTGATGTTTTAGAAGGTTTTTTTGTTTAGAATTATTTGATGTTCTCACTTTTCAATACAAAATTTAATGAATTTTTATAGTTTTTGACCTTTTATATTCTGCAGATTGTCTTATTATTGGCTGAATGATATTTAAATGAATTATAAATAATATTTTTAGTATAGAAAAAATAAAAATTAAATGAATCTTTAAACTGTATGCAAAAACCTTAAACATCAAATAATTCTGAACAGAGGAAGTATATCCTAGTGTGTATATATATATATATATATATATTGTTTTTTGTAAAGAGCCTTCAAATAGTTTTTGTTGTTATTAAAGCTAGTTTAAGATAGTTTTTAATTTTTGGCCGGTAGATTGACCAAATTTATGCATTTTAAAAGGTTTAGACAAAACTTAATTTAAGATATTTTAATGGATATTTATTGTTGAGTGTTAGCTTAAGTTATAATTTATAAATGCACTCGATCCAACTTGGTATATGCACCATGCCACTTATTAAGTGTTTTTTTTTTAGTTTTGTTAATGTTCCAGTAGAACTATATTTCCGGAATAGTTTTCTTTACAGAGAATCGCATGAGATACACAAAAGACAGCCTAGACTATAAGATGAAAGAAAGATCAAATATATCAAGAAGCTTCAAAATTCACAATGTATCATACCCTAATGCTTAGACAGTTAGACGACGATAATCATTTTGTGTAGCTAGCTGAAGTTTACGAAGGGAGATCTGAGTTCAAAGACAACATTACAATCACATAAATAATCTGTGTTATCCAAGTGATTAATAAGTGTATTCGTGTTTTAGGAACTCCTACGGTTTAAGCTTTCATATTCGTGACATGAAATATAAAGTAGAACGTAATAATTTAAGTACTGATTCCTATGTATTTGATATGAGTCAAATGTCATGTTTTGGAGTATACTGTATGATGATGTCAAAAATTACACAAAATGTGCTACAAATTAAAATAAAATAAGTAACCTCTAGTAATTTTAACTTTGTTATTTTTTTTTTGTCGTCTTTAACTTTGTTATTATTACAGTCAATTATGAGTATTTATATTTTGTTATAATAATAATTGTAATTTCTGGATATAAATTATTTCTCATTCGATTTAGAAGACTTTTAGTATACTACAAAGTACAAACTACAAAGTATCGATTAATATGTATATATCTACGTCAACAGTAGTAGTATGTATCCTCCATCTTTCCTTTGTGTGACGTGTCGATCGATGATTGGATATATAAAGTGGTGAAATAGACGGCTGTGAATAGTTGTATTGGTTGAGCTGTCGAAGATCGGAGCGGTAACAAGAGGGGACCGTACACGTGCCTATCATCCTCCTCTAGCCTTCCTGCGAGGTTTATTTATTAATTAATTAATTACAAAAAAATATTAAATCTACAAAGTGATAGTGACAAATGGCTACGAAGAAAACGACATCTTCTTGATGCGTTTAAGGTCCCACGTCACATGGGTAGGGGCCCCCCCTAATTTTCTCATTAGTTTTCGTATAAAGAAAGAAGTTACAGTGTGGGCCCAACTTTGGCAATTTGTCAGTACACGAGAATAAGGAAATGAATATTACATTTTAAACACACAGAAAAAAATCACAACATTTAAGAATCACATCTCTTTCTTATATATATTTTTTTTTTTCTTTTAGTTTAAAAATTAACAGTAGCACAGTGACAACGTAAACCCACTTTAATTTGAAAACATTATCATATACTATTCTTTACTTTCAAAATTAAATATCATTTTATAGTTATTTTTTATTCTGAGTCGTCTTAAACTTTCAATATATATTTAATCTTGAAGAGTTTAAAAATTTTAAATTATTTTCTTAATTTACGTCTAAATCATAAACTTATATAATTTAGAATATAATTTCATTTTATTATTTTTAATCATATAAATTTATCATAATTTTTTTATTGAATATAAATATTAAGTTAAATATAGAAAAATATATTTTATTATTAATCTAATGATAATGACATTCGTCAATTTTTTATTATATATTTTCTTATTGAACGTTTTAAAAAACAAAGATTAAACAGTTAGTATTTACAAGCCATCCAAATATTTTAGGATGCAAACTATCAATACAACATATAAACTCAATTTTCCTCTTAATTGCAACTAACATGATGCAACAACATGATAGTACAATAAATCCAGAAATTATAGTTATAAGAAGTAAAAAATAACAACGAGTGTATATAAGCTTTTAAATGGACTGAGTTTTCCAAATTCACAAAAACACATTAATTTTGTGAGTTTCCCAAATTCACAAAACGAGTTACATATACTCATTGTTCAAAATATCGGCTGTCTAATTGGCCGTCTAGACGTTAGGCGATAAGTGACCGCCCCGACTAGGTGCTAGGCGGCGGCTCTTGGTGGTTCTCCGATTTTTCACCGCCTAAAACCGTTCAAGACCGCTTAAAACCGCCTAAAACTGTCTAATTTCGATTAAAAAATAAAATTGTCGCCTAATTTTTAAAAATCAATCCAAAAAATCTCAAAAATTTGAAATTGGCCCAAATTTATTAATAAAATTTCTATATTTTTCTGAAATTAGCCTAAAATCAGCCTTATTATTTTTCTTTCCTAATTAAAAACGACATCACATTCAATACTTAACCAATTAACAATTTTGACGATCTAATTCTTAATTAACAATTTCAATTCAACTAAATTACAATGAAATCAAATCAAAATCAAATATAAGCGAGTTTAAGTTCCAAAATCATATAAAAAGATTAATATAAATAATTAAAAATTAAATATAATATACATTAATCAAAAAATTAATCACCGATTAAACAACGATTAATTACCGATTTTCGACTTAAGCGCTAGTCGGAGTCCGTCCGCCCGTCTACCGCCTGACGATTTTTTGAGCACTGTATATACTATTGTAATTTTCTTATATTTCACACGTGCATTTTCTTATATTTGAACTCGAATTATGACAAATCGACTGTATTAAAAAGTAAAAACCCACTAAAATATAAATTACAGACTATAGTTACTGTTTAAAAAGTATGTATAGAAATAATCCAAGCAATAAAATATAGGAAGATAACAGCACAATAATATAAAAGAAGTAATACAGATACTGTGTATTGTTAAGATCTGATTGCCTCAATTTCAGATGCTATTCATGACGTGAGTAAAGCTTCTGAATGTGTCAGAAGGTTTTCATCATCTTTTGATTTAATACTATTTCTTCGATAGATTCACTAAAAATGATGCCTCATGCTTCCACTTCACGTACGCGCACAATCACGACTGACGACCTTTTTTCTAAAAGCACCTTCATGATTTATCCTTCACATCCAATTATATTTTATTTCCTGATTTTATCCAACTGATAAACTATATATTTCCTTAAAAACTATCACCTTTTTCTTGGAGTTTTTGTTTTTCTTTTGACATATTTTCTTGGAGTTTCCTAAATTCTTATTACTTTCTTTCACTAATAAATTATAGATTTATCTTTTAGAGCTTCTAATACCCTGTTGTAAAACATTTTTATTAGAATTACCAACTCTGACTTTTAAGGATTTTATATCATAGTTTAGGGATTTCAGCTCATGGTTTTTTTTTTTTTTCAACACATGCATTCTTGTTTGTATTATTTTGATATTTTAAAAACTAATCAACAATGATTGAGGTAATTTACAAATCTTATGAATTGCAAAAGAACTCTAAACAATGATTAATTATATATTTATTTCACTTACTGTATATGCGAATGCTATTATATGTTATCGCATGTTATTTAGTAATGTAGTAAAATTATGCGAATGACAGTTTGGTAAACCGAACAAATAATTTACCATTATTAAGATTTCACCACCTAAATGTTAGTCCATAGTTTGGGTATATAGCATATAGCATGCAAAACAACTTAATGACAAAAACTCTTAAATTAACATTTAAACAAACAAAAATCAATGACAAAAACTCTAATTCATGTTTAACTCAAATATAATAACGACGGAATAACTCGTGTACTATATGTACGTTTTGTTGGACTATAATTGCAACTGAATGACAACAACTCTTTAACTCATTTTGTCATTAATAAAAGAGAAATGACGAAACATTATGTGAATGGTAAAAAATAAAAACATCATCCATATAAATCATGTTTTAATGGCAATCTCTATATTCTATTTACAATTAATATTAGATCGAGTATTGAATATAGATAGTTGTTGTCCTTCATTATTTATTTTTTGACTTCTTCATATTTGTCTAAAAATGGGAAAAAAATACTTTTGATGCTTTATAAAAATTAAGAAAGAAAATAGAAGAGATATGTCGTGGTCGTGGGATTAGGAAAGAAAAGATGTCTTTGATGTCCAATCACGTGTTCCCTTTCTCTTCTTCCTTCTTTTGTCTTATTACTTTTATCCCCCATGTTTTCTAAAACCCCTAAATTCTACCCCTACTTTAACAATTTTCACT
The DNA here is from genome assembly GCF_000478725.1 of Eutrema salsugineum. Taxonomy (NCBI): domain Eukaryota; kingdom Viridiplantae; phylum Streptophyta; class Magnoliopsida; order Brassicales; family Brassicaceae; genus Eutrema; species Eutrema salsugineum. The sequence goes on from NW_006256867.1 coordinate 930,338, forward strand.
TTTAGCCGCAAAACCTAGGCTATATCATAATCGAACATTTTATATAGTCAATCTCTATTTGGACCATCGTTTGCCTAAACAAAAATGTACATTACTTGTATTAGTATGCGTGAACGAGTTAGGATTAGGCAAAAATACTTGTTATACGTTATGTATACTTATAATTTTTATTACAAGCAAGATTAGGTCGATAACATGTATCTTGTATTTAATTATCCGATTTGTTAAGGAATGTGGGTACATTTAGATCATTTTTTCAAATTGACTTACATTGACTTGTAGATTCGAATTTAAAGTAGATGAATATGTTTCGTGTTAAATAATGTGGAATGTAAAATATCCAAATCACACAAGTCTTTCATATAAGAATAGTGAAATACCTAACTCAAAATATCCTTATGCTGAGTGCCTTAGTTATCTTATACAAAATATCTAAACATCAATTATAAAATATTTATATACCTAAATATTCAATTCAAAGCAAATTTCTCTTTATAATTTAAACAGAAAATATTGGGGGTAGCAAATCGAACCAAGCTATTTTGCGAATGTTAAAGCTTTATCGAATACACGAAATGCAACTATCTAGATCTTTAGTGTTCAAACCCACATATATTGATAATATAATCTACCAACCATACAACCAAAATAAATACATAATGTGGGTTAACTAATTATTTGGTTTTGTTGTTGACTTGTAATAGGTCTGTTTCACATCTTGGTGTCATCCGAAAGACAGATACATAAAAATTTATTGTTGTTATGAAAATTATGTGGATGTCTTTTATAAAGTTCATCTTCCAAAATATTATAAATTGTTTTTAAGTTTTATTTATCCCAGCAAATAATTAAACTTCTGTATTGTATATACAGTAAAACTTCTATAAATTAATACTCGATAAAATAATAATCATTATAAATTAATAAATTTTGTTGGTCCCAAGTTGGGCCAATGTAAAAATCCATCAAATTCGATAAGATAATAAAATAATAATTTTTTTGAAAACCCTTATGTAAATATATGATCCCAACAAAAACATAAATTAATAATTATATAAATTTATAAAAATATATGTAAATATGATATTCTAAAATATGACTTATGTCTTTGTTTTTACTCAAAGTTGAAATCTTATTGGTTCCCATCTCTCTAATTATTAAATCAGTAGCTTTGATTGTTGTTTTACTATATACATTCAAAATTTGTGATGATTTTTTGATGTGATAATTGATTTTCTTACTTGTAAATGTTTTTAAATGTATTGTAGTGTTATCTTCAATTTTATCATCAATAATATTGATAGTAGCCATGTCTTCTTTATAAATTTTAAACTTATGAACATGTATATTTTTACATGGACAATCTAATATGGTGTTAAAAATCTATTTTATTGCGATAGTTATGATTGTTAATCATAATTTATATTATAAGATTTGTTAAATTTTAAAATATAATATTATTTAAAAAAATTTAAAAAATTATCTGCGGAAAGCAAATTTTTTTTTATAAATTAATATTTATTAATTTATAAATAAATTAATATCACAATAAATTAATAAAATATCATGGTTCCAACATTATTAATTTATAGAGGTTTTACTGTATATCTTTCATTACTCATCGAATAATATACAACATTTTTTTTCTATTTCTATTTTATTCAGGGTTGTAAAACTATTTCCATGTTTTTAAGTCCATGTACTCGCCCAGGCGTAGTTAATATCGAAATTGTTTTTCGTCGACTTCGTTTTACTCTACTATTTAGTTATAGTGAGCGTGATCGTAAATGCGAGAATCGGAGGAAATTTTGATTTTGAATTTCAACAACTAGATACTTCAACTTTTCAGAATAGTTGCTCCAAAATAATTTATTGTATAACATTATTCTCTATTACTCTATCTACTATATATGCTCCCTCGACTTTATTCCCTATCATAGACTCTACTCATATATATATTTAATTTGTCCTTAACCCGATAATCTCAATAAATTAGCCATCCATGGTAAGCTAGGGCTCGATTGTATTCTCTCACGATGGAGACGGCTAACCGACTTTGTAATTAGAATAGAACAAACACTAAGCCAAAAATTGACCTTAAGCTTAACTTTTATATATTTTAATAAAATGTAGAAATATATATACCGAATAGTGATAATTAAATATAGCACAGTGACAGTGTAGTGTAAGGTGTGATCATCGATATGTTTCAGTTGATCTAAATATATTTAGTTTTTCTTATTTTGTAATAATACACTGTTGGTTACACAAACCGAGACAACTCGAATTCGAATCAAATCGAATCTGAACAGGAAACCTAATGATAGCGTTTAAATGATAATCATACCATTTTGAGAAACTTAAGCTCGACACTGCATAAAATTAAGATGGGTATCAAATGAAAAAGGTTTGTCTATTTTCCATGAGTTTTTTTTTCCTTTTTGTTAATTAAAATTTCACCATGGTTTTTATGAGAAAGGTTTATGTATATCCAAGGACGAAGACTTAAGGCGATGAGTTTCATTTACCTATGTTTTGGACCGGGTCTAAACGTTTTTTTTACCAGACAACATAGCAATTACTTTAGCAATTCAAAATAGCGTTATAAATCCAAGTTGTACAAATAATAAAAAATTGGCAGTAAAGAGTTTCGTATCGTCAATTTTGTACCATAGTTATTTTGAGACGATAAAAAACAAAAATTAGTAATAATATCTTAATTACTTTAAATCACTTAATAAAATACAAATAATCAAAAAAATTAAAATGTTATTTTCTATATTTTTAGGTTCCACTCCAATAGTTTTTGTTTTAAAATCGTACCAAAATTTCTTAGCAATGAAATGTATAATTGAATTGTAATCTTTTACGTAGAATCATATCCTACCACCATCTTAATTTGACTAAATAAATTTTGATTTGATTGGAATATTTTCATCTCTGCATGATTCGAAAAATAAAAATCGAATAAAAAACACATGGAAAGATGATAGTAAAAAAAAATAGCATTATTTTGTAAAACAAATTGACTATACCAAGTACTTCAGTGGTTTGTGCATAATCGTTCCGATTAAAATTCGATATACTAAAAAGAAAAAAAAATAGTCACACAAAACAAATCGAACTGAAAAACGGAATCAACAATTATAATGTTGTTATGCTTTATGATTTTTATTTAAGGTTCAAAATTGTATAATTTAGATTTAAAGGGATTGATATTGATTAAAAAGATTCCGTGTTGAAATTTTTACCCCTTTCTCAATTCTCATGATCCTTAATTACAAGAAGTGCACGAAACGCCAGAGAAAGCATAATTACAAATCCACCCTAATTAATTATTTCCCGCCCAGGTTTAACCCTCCTTATTTTCCCATTCACCCTTCAAGTTTGACGATTATTCCAATTTTGCCATCCTCTGTTTCTATCTTCTCCATCGAATTCACAGAGAAGAAACAGAGCATTTAATCCAATCCAAAATCTCTACCCGTTTCTAAAGATTCAAGTCCAGTGATCAACGTTGGAGTACCAGTGTAGAGACGGCGGTTGTTCATCGGAGAAAAAACCGCAAGCTTCTTCTCCACTTAGAAAGTCGTCGTGATCCTCCGCCTGCTCCATTTTCACAAACTGGAAGAAATTACCGCCGGGAACCGTCACCGGAGCCACCGTAACGTTAGAGCTACTTTCCTCGTTTAACACGGCGCTCGAATCGCTGCTGTCTGAAGATCCAGCGGCGGCGAAGGAAGAAGCTGCAGCCTTTAATGGAAGAAGATCACGGAGATCGGTGAAACTCCGGTAATTGAAACTATCGGAATGTTCTAGAAGCTGCGGAGGAGATGACGGCGGTTCTGTCATCTTCTCCGGCAACGAAACTTCTTCCTCCTTGACTGAAATATCACTCTCCATCGTCGCTGCGTTGTTCTCTTCCTCTTCTTCTTCTTCCTCTGCTCCTCCGTTAAGCTTAGATTTCAATTTACTAATCTGCATCGAAACAAACCAAAAAAGTTTCAACTTCTTGAACCGGGATCTCAAAACCGAAATCTAAAGTAAACCGAAATCTAGACTAATCTAATTCTAAAACATCTTAATTGGCAGAAAGTTTCAATTTTTAGTTTGGAACGAAAAAAGTGTAAATCTTTTAGCAACAAAATTGAAATCTTGACCAATCTTCAAGACTGTAGAAGAAGAGGATATATTGACCATTTGAAACATCTACGCAATGGGAACTAAAAAGTTTCAATCTTTTAGCAAAAAGTTTGAGTTTTGTCTTTTCTTTTTTACCTCTTGGAGGAGGGATTCATTGTCACGGCGGAGGGAGTCGAAATTATGGCGGAGAGAATCGTATTGGGTTTTAAGAACACCGTAATCTTTCTCAAGCTGTTTTGTCTTCCACCGTGCACGGCGGTTCTGAAACCAAACAGCTACTTGACGAGGTTGAAGACCAAGTTCTTGAGCCAACTTGACTTTCCTCTCAGGCTCAAGCTTGTTCTCTAACTCGAAATTCTTCTCCAAGGCTTTAACTTGGTTAATGCTTAACCGTCTCTTCTTCTCAGATAAACCGGTTTGTCCTCTTTCCTCAATTATGGCTTCTTCCTCCTCGTAACCTTCAAGCATCGACTGGAACTCTCTTCCGTATCTTCTCGGACTCTGCTCATCTGTGTATAATAAAAGCCAAATTAAGATAATTAAGATGAAATTTAGGGGCTTGATTGGAAATTAGCCAAAAAAAATTTGGTTAATGATTAAGAACCTGTAGAAGTAGTGGGACATAAAGAGATGAGACCACCCACTGAATCTGAGCTGCTTAATCTCTTCATCATCAAACAACACTAAAAAGAAAGGTCTATCTTTAATTACTTTAAAAAGATTAGAATTTTTTGGATTCTCAATTTAATGCATCTAAAGACTTGATGATGTTGTTTCTCTTAACAAAGGAGCAAATTTTTGAAGGAAGAGAGAAAAGAAAAACTAGAAATGCACGGGAATTAAGACAATGGGAGATTCTTCTATTTACAGAGAGAGGAGAGAGAGGAGAGAGAGGAGAGAGAGGAGAGAGAGGAGAGAGAGGAGAGAGAGGAGAGAGAGAGGAGAGAGAGAGGAGAGAGAGAGAGAAGGAGATTGGGTTCTTCGTTTTCCATATGAACAAGCTTGGTTTCACACTTTCTCTCACTTTAAATAAACTCAGCTTGGGTTAGAAATGTAACCATGGTTAAGTAGATATTGTTGGGTGTTCTTTTGGTAAATGAAATTTTTAAAAACCCAAAAAATTGAATGTCCTCGAGTGCAATTTGCGGGCTCCACCGGCTATACCCAGTTACCTCCAGGCTTCTTCCGGTATCACTGGAACTCGAGTGAGGAAAATGAAAAAAACCCAAAAAAAAAAAAAAAACTCAAGGGGAGATTGATGGCTCGGCTTACTCTAATCGGCTCGTTTCGGCTCAGCTCAAAGATGATTTCTTTTGGGATAATCAGAATGCTTCTTTTCGGTAATAAAATGTTAATTTGTTTTTAATCTTATGAAAAAGTCACCATGTAAGTCATTTGAAAATTGGTCATAAACAAGCTCAAGTTATTATCATAATTAGATCATCCAATTTAGATGAGACCATCACAACATTTAAAAAATATTGATCAAATATACAGATGCAAACATGGTTTAATTATCTTATAAGACCATCTTCAATGTATATCTTTATTTTTACATCTAAAATAGAAACATTTTAAAATAAAGGTGTATTTATCTTCAATACATGCTTCTATTTTTACTTCAACCAAATATTTAAGTATATTTTTATTTATTTATTCTTAACATCTTTGATTTATAAAACTAATAAATTAACCTCATTTATTTTATATGTTACAAAATTTCCACAAATTTTAATTATAAACATAAATATTTGTTAGAGAAGTTTTATATTTTATAATATTATATATTTTTAATTTATTCCAAATTTTAATCAAAGTTACACATATATATTCAATCAATTTTTTATAATTATTATATAAATAAAAATATTTTAAATTCCAAAATTTACTTTATAAATAAAATTTTTACTTTTATTATAAAGAAAAAATAAAATCTGTCTATATTTAGAAGTTAAATATAATTTATATTTTAAAAATAAAAACATAAGTAGATTGGAACATATTTTTCTCTAAACTCTATTTTTATCTCTAAAATAAAGATACGTTAAAGATATTCTAAAGAAAATGTAAATCGTAGTACCTTAAATTAGGAATAAATAATTTAATATATGTTTAGGATTTTTTCTTTACTGTAAAACGTTGGTATCAGAATTCTTAATAATTTTTTTTTTGTATATTGCTAAAACCAAGAATGCTTTTGAGATATTTATTTTAATTTTTACACAATCTTTTTGTAATCTACTCATCCCCTTTTTTAAAGCTGTAAATAATTGGATTATGTGCTTTTTATTTGTTTCTCTAATCCATTTTTAAAATTATTATATTAAGTTATGGGGTGATGACTTTCGTGGCAATGCAAAAGGAGACAATAGCTGTTGGCCCTCGATGACAGCAACAAGAGTGAGTTTTTTTTTCTTTTTCTCTTTGGTTTACATTTTTTTAGCTGGGTTTGGTTATTTGATTCTTTCAGCTTATTATAGGTTTCTATAAGCCATTAGTATTAAAATATAAATAATATTGTCTAGATGTAACACCAAAAATTGTATATATAATCAAAATAATTTCCTCTAAATACACATAACTTACCTCATTATTTAATATTTTTCAAACATAAGTGTCTTGACTCTATCTTATTAAGATAATTAAAATGAATTTATATAATTAAGCTGACTCTATCTTGACACAGCTTACCTCTGAATACCACCGATTTTAGTTGAAAATTTACCTTTTAGTGTGAATATAAGGCCTTCTCTCTCTGAGCGATAGTGCGATTAGGGTTCTTTCCTAACCATACCGGCAGCTAGCCCCACGCTAGTCGACGAGAATCCCCCTTTGTCCCCTTCTTCGATTAAAATCTTCAATGGCTTCCCCTTTGGCTGCTCCTCCAGATCCACCCGACCCCTCTTCAGATCCACCCCTTCCCCCTCATCTTCAGTTACTTTCTTCAGATCCAATCCCTCCTTCCGATGTTACTGTTATTCCTCTTGTCTCCTCTGCTCCTGGTGCGATTCCCTCTACCACCGCTCCTTCGTACGCGGCTTGGTTCAAGGCTTCGCTAAGGAACTTAAGAATCTTGGCCCTTATCTCCATCGAGGATGGCTCCCCAGTTGTTCAAGCCCCGGAATCGATTCTTCTCCAAGCTGCTGATTTGTGGAAGGGCCATATCGTTGCTCAATTTCATGGTCTAATTTCTCCTCCGGCAAAAATCTTCCATGACCTAAATCCGATCTGGGGGAAATTTGGCAATATTACAATCCGCACGGTCTCGGATACCTCTTGTCTCATATTCATCCCTTCGGTGCAAACCAGAGAATGAGTTCTTGCAGTGGGATATTGGCAAGCTGCAAACTGTGCTTTTTCTGTCTTCCCGTGGTCCCCTGACGGCAATCTCCATTGCCAAGAGTTGCAGACAGCTCCTACCTGGGTCGTTTTAAAGAATCTTCCTCCGCAGTTATACTCCCTCGGTGGTATTAGTCTTGTTGCCAGTGCTATCGGCGAACCGCTACATACAGAAAAATCCAAGCTCGACCCATATCACTTCGAGGATATGAAAGTTAAAGTAGAGATCACTCTCGACTGCTCCCCACCTGAAGTCGTCATCGTTCGCGACACTCAGGACAACTCGGTGCGTATAAGGGTTGAGTATCCCCGTCTCCCTCCCAGGTGCTGAAATTGTGGTAAATTTGGACATCTCCTCAATAGGTGTCCGATGCCGCTAATGAAAAAGTTGAAGGGCAAAGAGATCCCAAAATTGCTTTCGCCTCTTCTAGAGTTTCTCTGGCCGACCCCCAATTCGTTGCTGAGCTGGAAGAACAACCTACATCTCCCTCTCACCTTAATAAAAAAACGGTTAAGCGGTCCTTAGCTCGAAAAAATCGTCGCGCTAATAGCCCACCACCTTCATCCTCTAATCTGGAGGGTGGGGAGTGTAGTAACTCTGCTTTGGCTCAGGATGCTAAGGAATCTCCGGTCTCAGGTTCGGTTCAAGTGGTCACGGAAATTTCAGATGCTGTAAAGGATGATAAAGTCTCCAGTGTTCAGGTCATTGCTAATGGGGAGGGTTCGGATTTTATTGACCCTCCAGTGGAGCACCCCTCTAAATGCTCTGTCTTGTCTGCTGACCCTCATTCGGAATCAAAATGGGAAATAGTTAAGCGACGCTCTAGGTCTAGTCCGACGAAGAAACCGGCCTTTCAGTCCTTTGGTAAAGCCAAGAGGTTGATTCGCGCTTCAGTGTTTAATGCGGTTTCTGATCCCAAGCCTCCAGATGTCTTTGTGTCTCCCAAAGGCAATCCAGCCCGTATGTCGGGTATGGATGGTTACCTCTGAAAGCATAGCTTTCCCTATATATTTTTTGGTATTATTATGGCGATGTTTTGTTGGAATATACGGGGTCTTGGATCTCTCTCTCGCCAGCGGGTAGTTCGAAACTGGGTCATCCGTAATAGACCAGTTATCGGCAGTGTTTTGGAGACGCATGTAAAGCAGATGGATGCGCCTCAAATTTTTTCATCGGCCTTTCCAGGTTGGAGATTCGAAAATAATTATTCAGCCGCTGATAACGGAAGAATCTGGGTCGTTTGGGATCCGGCGGTCTCGGTCATAGTGTTCTCTGTAACAGACCAAATGATGGTGTGCAATGTAAGACTCCCTGGTGTTACTACCTCCTTTGTAGTCACCTTTATCTATGCTCGTAACTGTGTAGTAGAGCGTCGAAGGTTATGGGCTGATATTTGCTTTCTCCACTCCGATCATCCAATGAGTTTGACCCCTTCCTTGTACATCGGAGACTTTAATCAAATTCTTACCTCAGATGAGCACTTTTCTGTAAGGCATTCTAATCTTCCAATAAGAGGTATGGAAGAGTTGACATCTTGTTTAGAGGATAACAGCCTCACTGACATTCCGTCTCGTGGCGCTTTCTTTACGTGGACTAACCTACGCCCTGAGGATCCCGTTCTCAGAAAGTTGGACCGGGCTGTGGTTAATGAAGCTTGGTTAAACGCCTTCCCCGATTCTGTTGCTTTGTTTGACCCTCCTAGCGACTCTGATCATTCTCCCTGTATTGTGCATCTTGCTGCTCCTGTCCAGGGCGGTAAGAAGAGCTTTAAATACTTTTCATTTATCTCCACTCATCCCTCTTTCGCATCATCAATAGCTAGAGATTGGAATGGTGTGGAGTTTGTCGGCTCTAAATTGATCACCTTTGGAAAAAAACTAAAAGCCGCACAACTGTGCTGTAAAGCTTTGAATCGTGAGGGCTTCAGCAACATCCAGCAGCGTGCTCAAGATGCTCTCACTCACCTGGAGGAAGTGCAGAGCAGGTTAATGTCCTCTCCCTCTCATGAAGTGGTTTTGGAGGAATGTGAGGCGCAGAAGAAGTGGATTTTTTTCTCTAATGCCTTAGAGAACTTCTACAAGCAAAAATCTCGTATTCGGTGCCTTAGTGAGGGAGACCAAAACACTAAGTTTTTTCACAAGTCCGTTCTTGCCCGTCAATCTCACAATCTTATTCGTTCTCTGAGGTTGGAGGATGAAACAAGAGTGGAGAACCAGGACCAAATCAAAGATCTCATTGTCTCATATTTCCAGAATCTCTTCGGCTCTGTTAATAGAGATGTTGTCCCTTACTCAGTTGATGCGCTTAGGTCCATTCACCCCTTCCGATGTTCTTCTTCTCTGGCCTCCATGTTAGTCGCTGTTCCATCCGATGAAGAGATTAAGAAAGCTCTTTTCTCTATGCCTAAGAGCAAAGCACCGGGGCCAGATGGTCTGCCAAAGGAGTTTTTCGTGGAGGCTTGGGAGGTCGTTGGTGATGATTTCATTTCTGGTGTCAGGGAATTTTTCTTATCCGGGGCCCTTCCTAAGCGCTTCAACCACATTTCAATCACTCTGATTCCCAAGATCACAGGTGCTGATATGCTTAAGCAGTTCCGACCAGTTGCCTGTTGCACCACCGTTTACAAAGTCATATCCCGTCTCATTACTGCCAAACTCAAGCTTTTTGTCCCCTCATGTGTTCAAGGGAATCAAGTCGGCTTTTTGAAGGGTCGCCTCCTCTGGAGAACGTTTTGCTTGCTTCAGAATTGGTTGCCAACTTCGATAAAGCTGGTCCCTCCTCTCGCGGGTGCTTACAGATCGACTTGGAAAAAGCTTATGATAATCTCAGTTGGCCATTTTTGTTGAATCTATTACACGCCTTTGATCTTCCTCCAGTGTTTATTCGGTGGATTGAGGCTTGTTTTTCATCTCCGACTTACAGTGTTTCTTTTAACGGCGAATTAATTGGTTTCTTTCCGGGAAAGAAAGGCATCCGTCAAGGGGACCCCATTTCTTCTCTCCTTTTTGTCTTGGCAATGGATGTATTATCCAAGAAGATTGATCAGGGTGCTACTTCTGGAGCATTTAATATTCATCCGCATTGCTCTTCGCCGCTAGTCACTCATCTAAGCTTTGCAGATGATGTTCTCATTTTCTTCGATGGCGCTGTCTCTTCTTTACAAGGGATCTTGGATATCTTGGATGAGTTTTACCTTGCCTCTGGTCTTCGCTTAAGCAGGGAGAAGACTGCGGTGTTCATTGGCGGCGGTGACCTCTCTGTTGGGAGACAAGTTGCAAATTACTTTGGGCTCCAACAGGGATCCTTTCCAGTTCGTTACTTAGGGGTCCCTCTAACGTCTCAGAAAATGCGTAGGCAGGACTTTCAGCCTCTGTTAGAGAAGATCTCCAAACGATTTTCAGCATGGACCACTCGCCATATGTCTTTTGCTGGCAGGTTACAATTGATCCAGTCCGTGATTTACTCTACGATCACCTTTTGGGCTTCCGTTTTTGTTCTCCCAAATAAATGCATTGAAGCTCTGGAAAAGATGTGTAATGAGTTCTTGTGGAAAGGAGCCCCAAACTCTGCAAGAGGGGCGAAAGTCTCTTGGGATTCAGTATGCTCACCAAAAAAATCTGGGGGTCTTGGTCTTCGAAGGTTATCTGCTTGGAATAAGGTTTTGGGGTTGAAGCTTATTTGGCTTATTTTTTCAGCGGGTGGATCCTTGTGGGTGTCGTGGGTTCGATGTAATCTCATTGGGACAGCAAACTTTTGGTCTCTTGACCCAGGAGTCTCATCTAGCTGGATTTGGAAGAGCTTTTGCAAGCCGAGACCCTTGGCTCGTCAGTTCTTAATCTGTCAAGTTGGATCGGGTATTACAGCGAGCTTTTGGCACGACGATTGGACCGGATTAGGTCCCCTACTCGATGTGGCTGGTCCCAATGGTCCTCGGGTCACGGGGATCAGTATTTCAGCTGCCGTGGCGGACGCCATGAACCACGATCAATGGCGCATATCCTCTTCTCGGTCGCGTCACCCCATTATCTCCATGATCAAAGCCTGCCTTCCACCTGCTGAGGGTATTGCAGAGTCAGAAGTTGACGACCTATATCTATGGAAGTCGACTAATGGCGTCGGCAAGGATTCTTTTTCTTCTGCGATCACTTGGGCTATTCTACACCCATTGGAACCGGAGGTGGACTGGTTTGCGGCCGTATGGTTCAAAAACAGAGTTCCAAAGCACGCTTTTATAACTTGGGTTGCTGCTCGGAATCGTTTACCCACTCGCGATAGGCTAATCAGCTGGGGGCTTAATGTTCCTTCCTCCTGCCTCTTGTGTAACTCTGCGGATGAATCTCGGCAACACCTTTTCTTTGATTGCAGATTCAGCCAACAGGTTTGGTCCTTCTTTACACAAAAAGCACATCTTAATCCTCCTTCCTTATTTGAGGATGGATTGAGATGGATGAAGGACCCTCCTTCACAGGCGAATGTTGCTCTTATCTTCAAGTTTATATATCAAGCTTCAATATACCTCATTTGGAAGGAAAGAAACTCACGTCTGCATTCTAATCTGGCTCGCCCTCCTTCTGCTCTTATTGAAGACATCTCAAAGACTATGCAATGCAGACTTGATCCATTGTCCCGTGCTCAGAGAAACCTTCCGTCAACGGTCTTCTATCTTACCACTTGGTTCTCTATATTTCAGCCGCCTTGATTGTGGTTTTTATGGGTTTTTATTGTCTTGTTCTTTTTTGGGCCTTCGGGGTTTTTATCCTGTTGTAATCTGCTTTTATTATGAATGAAGTAACCATTTAAGGAAAAAAAAAAGAATTTATATAATTTGATCTGTTCTTTTAGGTGATGCTGATATCAGCGACATGCGACCAAAAATTTAACGTAAACAGTGATAACAATACAGTAAAAAAAAGTGATACTGCAACTACTTATACAATGACGTTGGTGACGCTGAAAAAAACATCGGAATAGCATTGCGGTTGCTGTTATGACATGCTCTCCACAAATTTAAGCCATAAATAACTTATAATTAGAGCTTTTTACTCTGTAGGTACCACTAATACAGCGTCACCTAAAAGAAATAAAAATGATTTGATTCAATACAAATATTACTACAATTCCATTGAAAATATAGAATAATTTGATACCACGATTCTTATAAAATAAACACTAACGAGAGGTTTGAATTTGATGAATTAAATCATTATCCAATCAAAATTGTTTGTTTAATGAAACTTAAATATGTAAATAAGATGGAGTCAAGGCACTTACCTTCACCGATAAATGATGAGATCAAGGGGGATTTTGTGTTCCCACCTAATAGGACATCGTATTAATTCAAAACGACGCCATCACTGAGTAGGGAGTCCTCGTGCTTATCCATAAAAAGAAGGGAAATAAAAATATCTAACAAAAACTGCCACGTCAGCAGATAGCGAGAGAAAGATCACCGGCAAAAAACACAGTGATTCTATGGCGGTGGTTCACTCTCTTCCAAACTCGTCGTCTCTCTCATGAAAATGGCGTCGCTTAATCTGCGATGCGACTCGACGCATCTTCTTCCTTGCCGGTAATCAATTCAATTTCTCCGGCTTTGTTTGTATATCTACTTCGCAATTTCGATCCCTGCTTGTGTGTGTGTCGCGATTCGAATTGATAGGTTTTGATTAGATTTGTTTACTATTCGGAATTGGCGAATTCGAGATAAGTTGAATCGCTGTTTCTTAGAGGTTGTGGCTTTAGGTTTTCGATTGATTGTATATAGTCACGGCTCATGTGTATGATGATGTTTGTCTCCATGATTTTGTAGTGATGTTAAGAGAAGTATACCATTAAGAAAGACTTGGATGTGTCCTAGGATCATATCAAAGAGGTTCAATGTGAGAATGGGAGTGATGTCTGAGGAAGGAGATGTCTTCTCTTCCTCTAAGACTAAGAGTAATGGATCAATGGGGATTGAGACGCAGCCAGATTTGGTTTCGTTTGGAACATTAGCAGCAGAAATGATTCCCACAACAATGGTTTCATCTGAAGTTGAGGATGAAGAGTTTGATCTAGATCGGCCTATTGATGGATTTGCCTCTATTCCACAAGCTATAGAGGATATTCGACAGGGAAAGGTTTGTAAGAGTAGTTGGCTTTGCCGTCTTAGAAGGAGAGGATCTTAAGTGAAAGCTTTGTGTTGTTTTTTTGTTTTGTTTTGCAGTTGGTAATTGTTGTAGATGATGAAGACAGAGAAAACGAAGGAGATTTGATAATGGCGGCATCGTTGGTAACACCTGAAGCTATGGCTTTTGTGGTGAAGCATGGGACTGGAATCGTGTGTGTGAGCATGAAAGGCGAAGACTTGGAGAGGTTGGAGCTTCCATTAATGGTTACGCGAAAGGAGAACGAGGAAAAACTCCGCACGGCCTTCACGGTTTCTGTGGTAAGTAAAAAATTCGCTTTTTTTCTCTCCTAATGTTGAAACTACTACAGGACTCTTAGTGTTGTTTCACAATCTTCTTCAGGACGCGAAAAGAGGAACATCGACAGGTGTCTCAGCTCGTGATAGGGCACAAACAATATTATCCCTTGCATCTAAAGATTCAAAGCCTCAAGATTTCAATCGTCCTGGTCATATCTTTCCTTTGAGATACAGAGAAGGTGGTGTTCTTAAAAGAGCAGGGCATACAGAAGCCTCTGTTGATCTAACTGTGTTAGCCGGTTTAGAACCAGTATCGGTTTTATGTGAGATTGTAGATGATGATGGCTCCATGGCTAGACTACCAAGACTCCGCCAATTTGCTCAAGAGAACAACCTGAAAATAATTTCAATCGCTGATTTAATCAGGTACAATACAACTCACATCAATATCGGCTACTGATTTGCAGATTAGGAACTCTCAACTTTCTCAGTTAACTGATGTTTTCCTCTTGATTTCAATTGCATGCTTTGTCTGGCAGATACCGAAGGAAAAGAGAGAGACTGGTAGAGTTTACTGCGGTTGCGTCTATACCGACAATGTGGGGACCATTCAAAGCTTATTGCTTCAAGTCATTACTTGATGGAGTTGAGCACATTGCAATGGTCAAAGTAATCATATAAACCCTAATTCAAAACTCGTTCTTTGTTTCCTCGAAAATTTCTTACTTATACATCAAAACACAGGGAGACATTGGTGATGGGAAGGATATTCTGGTGAGAGTACACGCGGAGTGTATCACGGATGATATATTCGGAAATGGCTCTGGTGGAAAACAATTAGCGATTGCTATGAGACAGATTGAAGAAACTGGGAGAGGTGTTTTTGTCTACTTACGTGGTCCTGAAGCCAACGGCATTGACCTAACTCACAAGCCTCGTACTTATGACAGCAATTCAGATCACACCGAAGGGGTTTCATTTCCTGTTGCTTCAAGAGAATACGGCATTGGAGCACAAGTAACTATCTTTATTGAAAAAAATCGAATCTTTTTACTGTTTTTTGATAAGTGCAGAGGTTTAATCGAAGATTTGAAATGATTGTGGTGTAGATTCTGAGGGATCTTGGAGTTAGAACAATGAAGGTGATGACGAATAATCCGGCAAATTACGTTGGTCTTAAAGGCTATGGTTTATCAATCTCTGGTAAGGTTCCACTCGTTAATCCCTAACTCTTAGGTGTTTAATGCGCGCGGGAAAAATGGAGCCGTTATTTTATTCTGTTAAGATAGAACACGTGTCAGCTTAGTTATGGTTTTGGCGACTAAACTGTGTCATCCGATTTTGTACTGTAATTTTTTTCCTCCATAATTATCATCAATGTAGCTTGAAGAATATTTTTTCCAGAATCCCTTTTTTTTTCTTCTTTTTTCCCTCTTTTTTATCACTTATCGCGAGTTTACATATATGTTGTTAATCAGAATCCTGTTTTCATAATCAAGTAAAAACAATCTTGAAATAAATAAATTATTGTTTGGGAATTGGGATGATTTGTTTTGGAAGTATTATTTTGTAGTATATCTCAACTAAAAAATATACATTATTCTGAACTTTTGTATACTTAGTCTCAAGCCTCTCCTTAGTCCTTTACATATTTTGTTATGGACGTCAGATAATTAACCTTGGTCGCCACTCGTCAGAGAAGAAAACATAAAATAGAGAATATAACAAAACAGAGCATATAAATAAACAATTCACTAAGCTCGAGCACCGATTAGTAGCACGCTCCTCCCCACTTAACCCTAGTTTCTCTATTCCTTTCGAGGTGACTCTACTTTACATCATTAGATTTTTTCACGCTTGTACCGTACTGTTTCGTTGTTCCTTTTCTCATGGCGATGGCCAAAGCTACAGCATTGCTCCCATGAATGTGTGCTGACCTCTCTGGAGCTCGTTGCGGACGGCATCTGCAACATGTGCTTCAAAGATGAACCTATAGAGTTTCCCTGTAACCCTTGTAATTTCGATCTGTGCAAAGCTTGCTCGAAGATACCACAGAAGGTATCTCATGATTTCTACCCTAAGCACCATATAGAGTTTTGTGTACGCAATAACGATGGGAAAGTGTGATCTTGGACAAAGTTGCCAAGCATGCGGAGATCATATCGATGGTGCCCCGTTTGGTGACTCAGAATGCACAAGTCTCATCCCCACAAGTTGACTTATGCAGCTAGTGTCCATTATTATCAGGCGAGCAACGACATGTGTCAAATATGCTTGAGAGATGTGAGTTATGGTGGTGACCCTTGATTTTACTGCGTGGAGTGTCGAGTGAAGTTTCATATCGATTGTCTTGGGATACCAAAGTCTATTGTCAAGAAATGTGATCACATT
Source organism: Eutrema salsugineum (assembly GCF_000478725.1). Classification (NCBI taxonomy): domain Eukaryota; kingdom Viridiplantae; phylum Streptophyta; class Magnoliopsida; order Brassicales; family Brassicaceae; genus Eutrema; species Eutrema salsugineum. The sequence goes on from NW_006256867.1 coordinate 946,618, forward strand.
CATCCACTTGTGTATAAACGATAGGATTATTGTTTAGAGTATTGCAGCGTTTGCCAGACAATGGTACACAGAAAACATCATGTATATTCATGCCAAGAGTGTGATTTTGTTGGCCACATCGAATGCGTTTTATCCGAGGTAATTAATTTTGTCAACTTTTCCCGCTTTGGATTACTTCATTTTGTCGTTTCTTTTTCCTTGATGATGATGATGACATACTCTTACTCAAAATCAACAGAAAGCCTCTTCCCCATTGTACTTGAAAGATCTGTATTCTTGTTGCAGCGACCACATGAAGAGGCCAACAGATCAAGAAGATTGTGAAACAAGACACTTGGTATGAATCTATACTATATAACCCACACTTGGTTGGAAGATTTTTGATGTTTTCTTATGTCTATGTTGCAGCTTAATGATATGATGCATACTCATGTGCTGACATTGAGCGACATTAAGAAGTCTCGTGTATTATGCGATATATGTGATCAGGGATATCCTTGATAGACCATGGGAATGCGAGAAGACCTGTGGATTCAAGGCACATGATAACTGTGTAAAGCTTGGGAAACCATCAAGGCATCGATTTCATCCCAAACATCCTTTGATACCATTGTCTGATCTCCCTTCAGGTGTTTATATGAAGTGCAATCACCTGCAAAATGAAGATATGTGGCTACAATCTCTTCTGTCGCACGTGCGACTATATCATCTGTACCAAGTGCATGGTAAGTGCTAAGATGCTTCATGGTGAATTACATAGAGGACATAAATTCATTGGAACCGTAGAAACAAGATGCTTCAGAGAGAGGCATTGCTTAGTTAAAGTTATGGTATCGAAGTCATATTCGGTGGCTTGCACCATTTGTGATCAGAGGCTGTGCTGAAATTTTTTTGTCTTGTGTCACATGTGAAGAGATTTATCATCATCTGTGCATTGAAAGTGTAATACAAGAGCGAATCCAGTCATCCTTTTCATTCTAATCACATACTAACGAGTGGATCCAAGTGAATTGCTTGTAAACAGAAGGTAAAAAAGTATGGCTATACATGTTCCACTTGCCATACTTTTTGGTAGATACGAGCAGTGATGACAAAGACAGTGATACTTCTTAGTTAGGTTTCCGTCTCTGAAACTAAGCTATGCTACACTTCCGTTATCTGAGAGGCTATACCTCAAAACCTCCCTTTTGTTGTTTCTTATGTATAATATTTACTCTCCGCTTGGTGATTTGGGACTTTGCAATATGTTTAAACACATAATATCTGTGCTAAACACATATTTAGAGATGAGACCATTATTTATGTAATGATAGCAACAAGGTGAATCAACACTTAAAAAACTCGAATCAATGGAGTATCGAATTGGTATGTAGATTACATACAAAAGCCAGAGCTAAAGCCAAAAGCTTCAAGCACGACTCAAAAACAAGTTCTTTTTTCTCTCGACCAAAGAAAAGAAAAAGAAAAAAAAAAGGGAAAGAAACTTAAAAAACAGAACAGTTATGTACGATCATATCTTGATCGGTAATAGAATCAGACCGATGATGGAACGAAGAAGATACTGAGTTCTTGTCCGATATTCCCAGCTGGATCAATCAAATGGAAAGCTTCAGATTCTTTAGAACCACAAACTCTTCTGAAACTAGCTCTCAAATACATCAGCTCATCATCAAACCTGCCAAGTTCTTTCCCGGTCACAACTCCGGCTCCGACCACCACCTTACTCAGAGCAGCCAACGCCGCCACGTCATCCTTCGACGGGCTACGTTTTCTCGCATACCCAACTCTTTTCCCGTTACAAAACATATTCCAAAACGGCGTCGACAAAACAGAGTCTTCTTCGTTGTTGCGTTCCAACACTATACGCAACGCTCCTCCTCTCATTTCTCGAGCCAATACCGTCGTTGGCACGGCAAGCTCGAGAAGAAGATCGAGGTTTGTCGATTTTCTCGGTGTTTGGATGCAGAAATTGATTTTTCCTTTACGGTATCCGAAGATTGTTCCTGTGACTGTGGATGAAGAAAGGGAAGAAGAGGAACGGAAAGAGGAAGTGCGTGATTTGATGTCGTTGTAGAGTTTCTTGCCACTCAAGTTAGGTTTTTCTTGTTTGAGTTCTTGGATTAATGTGGAGTTGCAAGTTGGAATTAGAAGCTTGATGACTGATCGTAGGAGACGCCATGATTGGACTTGTTTCTGGCAGTCCACGGTTGCTACCACCGTCGATTGAAACTCCATTGAAGCTATGACTTTGGTTTTTGACATTGTTAATGCTTGTGAGAAAGCAAAAAAAAAAAAAATGGAAAAAGAAGAAGAAGAAGAAGCTTGAGGATTTGGTGTTGAAGTGTTATAGGGTTTAAATAGGGAAACAGAGGATGAAGTTTACGTACGAATGCCTTTCTAAATATTCCACTATAGTATTATTTTACTTGTTTAAAAATTCGATTTTGGTTTTATTTATTTGAAAAAGGTATTTTTTATGTTTGGGTTATGAGAGACAATTTTTGAGCTCCGATTTGTAAAGTGTGATTCGTGTTGGGTTTTTGTCATTCACCCAAAAGATTCTTTCAGAATTGGTGGAACTACTATCTAGTACGTACTATTTTGTATATTTATTGTTGCAAAAATGAGTATAGAACCTGGTTGTTAAATAATTGGGGGTTTTTTTTTTTTTTAAATAATTGGGTTTTGATCTTGAATAATTGTTTGACATTTCTTTTTGTTGCAGTACTTGTTAGATACTATTTCATGAGGAATTTTACATAAAAAAAAATTAAAGACCTAAATCAAGTATACAAAGATTAACGAGGTATTTCGTAATTTGTATCAGATTGCATGCGTTCATGATAAAAATCACCAATTTTAACATAGTAATAGACTACATTAAATTTAAACAAGTCTATGAGTCTCACATCAACAAATATGATGAGACATGTGACTTATGTTTAGTCATTGTTACAAGGTATAGTAAATTAAAATCCAAATTGAATATTGAGAAGAAGAAAAAAATTAGACATATTTGCATATATAGACACTTTTTGAACTTTCATTAGTTTTCTAACAATTTCTTTAAGTCTTGAACTCAGCTCTATACCACTGCTGGAGGTGCAAATGCACTGGGTCCGCCCAACTTTAAAAATTATACAAAGCTCAATGGTTTTTTTTTTTAATTGAAAAAACAAAAAACCTATGATATCTAAGCTTCCTTGACTTTATGCTTCTTGAACAATGTTTTTTTAATCAGTATTGTAACAAAAAAATTTGGTGTATTTAGGCCCATTTTTCTTTACAGCACCGGGTCTCGCCGAGGTTTTAGCCGGCGCTGCTTGAACTTCACTAGGATCAAGATACATCGGAGTAGTATCATTTAGTTATATACTAAATATTACACTAATTAACATATAATCTTTTGCTGTTTAACATGCTGGCTGATGCACACGCGTATACTTAATGGGGATAACGATACATACAATCATTGTTGTTAACATGATGCACACGAATTGTCGCTCTTAACTTTATGATAGAGATATAATTTAGAGTGGAATAACGATAATAGTCTGTACAATTGTATGTATACTCACGTATAAATGTATTGTGTATATACAATAAAGTATTAATTTTGTTAAAATGTATATCCGACCACATGTATCGAACTATGGGTGACGTTGGAATACACATTTTAATATTGGCATACATATCATCAATTGAAAAAGGAAAAGAAAAAAAAAAGAGAAAAAGAACAAATGGAGTAATCCAAAAAAATACAGATTGGATGAAATAATTCCCTGGTAATAATAAACATTTCCGCCTTTTGCCTTTTCACCTGCTAAACATTATTTAAGTAAAATGAAACCATATACAATAACAAAAAGAAAGAAAATTTAATTATATATATCCGCACGACAGGAAAAGTTGTATAATTGCATAATGATTAGACCATTAGATCTCTACCACTTTCATTACAATCCAAACATTTAAATATTACTTATATTTTATTATGTCTATTGGAAGATTAATCATTTAGCACTTCAGAAAAAAAATTATTAGATATTTTTTTTTTATTTCAACAAAAATATTAGATATATTCTTCAATCTTTTAATTACGAAATTTCTTATTACAGCTCGATCATGCTATTCACTAAATAATAAGTTAATAACCATCTCTGCTGTAAGGGCTCATTATCTCGTTTCTTCTCCATGTTCTCCCTTGCCTCAACCTTCCCTCAAAAGATCCAGATCAAGTCCTTCTAAACTAAGCTCCTCATCTTATCCTAAAGGTTCATCCTGCATCTTTCAGACTGAACCCCACCAACAAAATCCCTCCTCGTCTCTCCCTCTTGTTTTTGAGCCAAAAACCAATAAAGCCAAAAATCATTTTTCTTCTACTCTTTTGATTACCGACGGTTCTCCTATTCCCCCAGGAGATGCCCTCCTTTTTCTCTATGAATACAAAACAATTTTTTTGGAATATCCGTGGTCTAAATGACCCGGATAAGCATCAGCCCTTTTGTAATTGGTTAAATTTTCATAAACCCCTTTTTGGCGCTATATTGGAAAGTCATATAAAAGATCTCAACTTGAACCAGATTATGTCGAAAGTTTGTAATGGATGGAACTTTACCTCTAACCATTCATCAGATGAGGATGGAAGGATCATTATCATTTGGAAGTCCCCTACAGTGTTGAGAGTTCTAAATCAATCCAGACAGTCTATTACTTGTGAAGTTGAGATTGCAAGCCTTCACAAATTCATCTTTACAGCTATCTATGCCTCAAATGTCAATCAAGAAAGGTCTGACCTGTAGGTTGAATTGTTAAATCTCCATCAAGCTCTTTCCCTTGATTCCTCCCCTTGGATGATAGGTGGAGATTTCAACCAGATTATTCATCATATGGAGCACTCCTCTCCTGCTGTATGCACCATCAGTCCCCCTATGAGAGATCTGCGTGATTGTTTATTCCAGCTTGGACTCTTTGACTTGAGATTTCAAGGACCCTACTTCACTTGGAGTAACAAGCAACCTTTCTCTCCCGTGGCAGAAAAATTAGACAGGCTGTTAGTAAACAGTTCATGGGTTTCTAACTATCCTAATAGTGCAGCAATGTTTTCAGCTCCGGAAATTTCAGACCATTGTCCTTGTGTTACTGACTTATCACTTCTGCTTCCAACAGCAGGCACAAGACCTTTTAAATTCTCCAATTTTCTTACTAAACATCCCGACTTCTGTCAAGTTGTGGAAGCAGCCTGGAATCGGTTGGGTCAATCTGCCTCAGATCTATCAAGTCTGTGTTGGAAGCTCAGAAACATCAAAAGGGATCTGAAACTCTTGAACAGGGAGAACTTTTCCAAGATCCAAGTCAGAGTCGCTGAGGCTTTCATCAATCTGCAATCTGTTCAAATTCAAGCTCTTCAATCTCCTTTTCCAATGCTCTTCCAACAAGAAAAAGACCTGCATACAAAGTGGGAATTCCTTAGATCGATTGAAGAAGCATATTTCAGGCAAAAGTCCAGAGTGAATTGGTTAAAGGAAGGAGACTTTAACACATCTTATTTTCATCGAATGGCCCAAGTCAGAGCAGGATATAATGCCATTCGCTCCTTCTGTCTGGATTCTGGTTTCATCCTCGATGACCCAATTGCCATGAGTCAGCATGCTATATCTCACTTTATGAATCTGTTGGCTCCTGCCTCCCTGATTCAGCCCACGACCTTTCCATCTTGGATTCAGTCTCTCTCTAATTTCAGATGCTCATCGGCACAGCAGACTGCAATGACTATTCTTCCATCATCTGCAGAAATTCATCAGATATTGTTTAAGCTGAACCCTAATAAGGCTCCTGGGCCAGATGGACTTACAGCTGGGTTTTTTAAGGCAGCCTGGAGTTTTGTTGGATCAGAAGTCATTAATGCTGTGAGACTCTTCTTCACTACAAGCTATTTACCTTCTTCAGCTAATGCCACTATCCTGTCACTTGTTCCAAAAAAGCCAGGGGCTTCTTTAATAAGTGACTATAGGCCAATCTCTTGTTTAAACACTATCTACAAAGTCATATCCAAAGCTTTGGTTAAAAGGTTGAAACCTATCTTACCAGACTTGATATTGCCGAATCAGACTGCCTTCATCAAAGATAGACTCCTCTTAGAAAATACAGTCCTGGCATCTGAAATTGTCAATGGATATCATCTCAACAGAGGTCAAAAAAGAATAACTATCAAGGTTGATATAGCTAAAGCTTTTGATACAGTGAGTTGGGGTTTTGTAATCAGTTGTTTGAGAGGGTTACTTGTTCCTGATCAGTTCATCAAATGGATTGAAGCTTGCATGTGTACGACCAACTTCACTATTGGCTATAATGGCACAGTTCAAGGTCATTTTAAAGGGAAAAGAGGACTTAGACAAGGAGATCCTCTTTCTCCTTATCTATTTGTCATAGTTATGAACTGCTTATCTCTTATGCTCAATAAAGCTGCTGAGGATGGAGAGTTCCAATACCATTTTAAATGTGAAAGGTCCAAACTCACTCACCTTTGCTTTGCTGATGATCTCCTTATTTTCATTGATGGATCCATCGAGTCAGTTCAAAGTGTGCTTCATGTTTTGCATCAATTTGAAAAACTCTCTGGACTAGCGTTCAGCCGAAGTAAAACAAACTTCTTTGCAGCCAGTCTTTCAATGGATGAGATTAATCTGATAAGCTTCTCCACTGGTCTCTCCCATGGATGCCTCCCCATCAGATACTTGGGCGTTCCACTGTGTACAAAGAAGTTATCCATCACCAACTGTGAACCCCTAATTCATCAAGTTAAAGGGAAAATTAGTACCTGGTCAGCCAAGTCCCTCTCTTTTGCTGGTCGTTTACAGCTCATCAATACAGTAGTGGCTGGTATTACCAACTTCTGGTGTTCCTCTTTCATCCTCCCCAAAAGCTGTACAAAGAAAATCAACTCTTTGTGTAGTGCTTTCCTTTGGAAAGGTTCCATTGAAGGTCATCACACGGTAAGGGTTTCCTGGGAAAATTTAAGTGTTCCAAAGAATGAAGGAGGTTTGGGAGTAAGGGATCTTACAATTTGGAACAGAGCATGTGTGCTACGGCTGGTTTGGCTATTATTCTTTCAAACTGGATCTATCTGGGTGGCTTGGTATAGAGAGGAATTGCTTCAAGGGTGTCTCCATAACTATTGGATCCTGCAGAAAAAAAGAGAATACTCTTGGTTAGCAAATAAGCTACTCAAGATAAAGGATGAAGCGTTTAACTTTATAAAGATGAAGATTGAGAATGGAAAAACATGCCGGTTTTGGTGGGATAATTGGACCCCTTTTGGTAGTCTGAATTCTTACTTAGTCACGCAAAACTTTTCACGCCTTGGCATCTCGGTTGATGCAACAGTTGAAGAAGTCTATAATCATGGTCAATGGCTTATCCCTTCGGCTCGCTCTGAATCTCAAGTCAATCTGCAAGCTTATCTTACAACGATAACTCTATCTGAGGCAGATGATTATTACGAGTGGATTATTGATAATTCTATCCAAAAGAGATTCACTACGGGACAAGTTTATAATCATCTGAGATTTAAGGGACCTGTAGTTACCTGGTGGAGAATAATATGGAACAAAGGTGGGATCCCTCGACATAACTTTTTATGCTGGTTATTCTTGCTCAATAGGTGCCCAACAAGAGATAGAATCCTGAGCTGGGGCTTACATACTGATCCGTTATGCTTGCTCTGCAATTCTTCTCCCGAGAGTCGTGATCACTTATTCTTTGACTGTGGATTTAGCTGGGAACTTTGGAGGCGAGTTGCAGTTAGAGCCAATTTAATCCCTAGCCGATCATGGTCAGATACGCTCACGGATCTGCAGAATCTTCAAGGCTCGAATCAAAGTAAGAGACTGTCTTTGCTAGTGTGGTAGTGTTCGATCTACACCCTTTGGACAGAAAGAAATCATCGCCTTCATCGGCAAAATTACAAATCTATTGAATCTCTTCTGGGTCTGATTGATTCAACGATCCGTAACCGTCTCTCAAGCTATCGTGAAATTAACCTCATTATTGCCTCAAACATGTTACAACTCTGGTTTTCATCTGGGGGTTCTTGAAACTCTGCAAGCGATTCGAATCTCCTTCTTCACTGGGCTCTCTCATCAAACATGCTACATCGTCAATCCCAAGGCTTCTCCAGTTCTGATATTACTAGATCTGGGATAAATAATTTCTTACTAGCTCTGGTCATCGCTCCTTGATTTGAATTACTGGCTTGGCAACTCTGAATTTTCATACACTTCACGATCAACCTCTTCTCCTCATCTTGACTGGCAAAGTTCTCTGACGACTTCATCGCTTCGTATTACTTTTTATCTGGTTCTTTGTTGAGTCTTACGATATAATTACTTCCCTTTTATTATTGGGTTTGTCCCCAACAACACTGCCTGGGCTGGGCTGTATTTTTTCTTCTCTTTCTTTAAATTTTAATGCAAATCCTTTAAAAAAAAGTTAATAACCAGTAATACTGAAGTTAATAATTCTAATAGAAAATATAACTTATACATTGTTTTACGTTTGTAGGTTTTCACGTCTTATAACTTATTAGTTGTAATTACTGGTCTCACTCCTCTAACCATTACAGCCTCCAGAGATCTCCCAGATATCAACCTCAACAACAATGGGTGGAGAAGAAAAAGTCCTATACACCCCCTCGCGGTGAACGGCTTAGATCAGAAGACGATACCTCTCATAAATCGTATGCGTCTGGATCTATTGCTATGGAAAAAGAAAATCAGCCCACCGAGCAGCTACCCAAAGAAGCAATGGAGTCAGCAATGGGGGAACTGAGAGATGTGATGATACAATATGCAAATTGTGTAGACTCTGCTGAGAGTGCTGCACGCAAGGAAAGAGTCAGATTAGCTGAAGAGCGGGCCAATTTGAAGAAACTGTGGCCAATATGGTTTGGGCCACTATCATTACCAGAGAGACTGACCAGGAATCTCCAGCAAAGTCCCAAGAAAGAATTCCAGCTACCTTGCGATTGGGTCCAGCAGTCTTGGAGGATACCACTATTCATAAGCCGAGAAAAACTTTTACCTCACCTCTAGCTAAAAGAAAGCCAGGAAGACCTCCAGGCAGCAAGAATGTCACTTCTGGGAGTAAAATGATGGGAGCTGCAACAAAGAAAAGAAAAGTCTCAAAAGTAAATCCTTCACCTAAGAAACGTAGCTCAGGTGTAAGCCCACGATTTGACAAGTTCTCAAGAGTGACACTTCAGCCACATAAGGCAAGTACAAGCTCCAAAGGAGATAAGAACACGATAGGAGATATACCAGGAAGCTCAAAAATTATACCTGCAACGAGGAAGAAGCCAGTGGATTTTCGGACTCCGCCACTTCCTCTTCCTTAAAGCTAGTGTGCTGGAACTGTCAAGGGTTGGGGAATCCCGAGACAGTTCGTCGCCTCCGAGGAATTAAAAAGAAATCCGACCCTGACATTATATTCCTCTCGGAGACAAAAAATCCCAACCACTTTGTCATGTGAAAAGTGGAGGAACTGTGTTATTCAAACTATGCAATAGTACCACCTCATGGGCATGGAGGAGGTGGTCTTCTCCTACTATGGAAGAAGGAAATATCTCCTAGAGCTTATTTCTTCATGTAAGAACTACTTTGATACACGTATAAGCTATGAAGGAAACATTTTCTATTCCACATTTGTATACGGAAATTCTGAGAAAAATGCAAGAAAAGCAACATGGGACCATCTCATTGACCTGGAAAATTTAAGGGACTCACCATGGTTTATATCTGGAGACTTCAATGACCTCCTAGGCAACGATGAAAAACTGGGAGGGGCAATCCGAACCGAAGGCTCCTTTAACGATCTCCGTACCTTTATTCTGAAGGTGACCTGTTCGATCTGGCATACGCGGGAAATCCACTATCCTGGAGAGGGGTCAGAGGCGATGACTTGGTCCAATGTCGCCTTGACAGAGCTGCAGCTAATAGCGCCTGGTCTGAACTCTTCCCTGCGGCAAGATGTGAGTACCTAAGATACGAAGTGTCACACCATAGACCATTAATCTCATTCCTTGATCCCAGGAAAAAGAAGAAAAGGAGTGCATTTAGATATGATCGGAGACTAAAGGAGAATTTGGAAGTGAAAAAAATTATTACCGATACCTGGGTTGATGCGAGACACCTAAAAGTCAAATAGAAGATAAACCGTTGCCGCACTGCAATTATCAAATGGAATAAGGATCAGCACAGGAATAGCAGAGAGCTGATAGACAAACTCAAAACCGACTATGACAAAGCTATGTCTGATCCTAGAACATCTGAGGCGGATATCCTGAAAACAAAAAGCGATCTAAATAAGGCTTATGAGGAGGAAGAAGCATACTGGAAACAACGCAGCAGACAATTATGGCTTAATCTCGGAGACCGAAACTCTGGCTTCTTTCACGCATCTACAAGGAAAAGGTTCGCCGTTAATAAGTTTGCTACAATAGAAAATGCCGAGGGTACAATGGTATATGAGGAGGAGCAAATTGTTAAAGTCATAGCTGACTACTTCAAGCACCTTTTCACTTCGTGCAATGTACAATCAAGGGCAAATGAGGAGATTGTAAAAAAGGCTCTCCAGAAAGTCATTACCTCCGAAATGAACCAAAAACTAATCAGAGCCCCCACTGATAAGGAAATTAAAGATACTGTCTTCTCGATACATCCTGGGAAAGCCCCTGGTCCAGACGGGTTCTCCTCATGCTTTTTCCAATCAAACTGGTCTGTCATTGGAGATGATATCTCAAGGGAAGTAAAGGATTTCTTTACATCGGGTAAGATGCCAAAAACCCTGAATGAAACACATATTAGGCTTATTCCAAAGATCAATAACCCAATCCGGATAGCAGAATATCGGCCGATCGCTCTTTGTAATGTATACTACAAGGTGATATCCAAAATACTTACCAGGAGGCTTCAACCAATCCTGGGAACCATAATATCTGAAAATCAGTCTGCTTTTGTACCAAAACACGCCATCTCGGACAATGTTCTAATTACCCACGAAGTCCTTCACTTCCTAAAAAAATTAAAAGCAGAAGAGAAGTGCTCAATGGCAATAAAAACCGATATGAGCAAGGCTTATGACCGATTGGAATGGTCGTTTATCAAACATGTATTAAACTCGATGGGTTTTCATGAAAAATGGGTTGGTTGGATTATGGAATGCATTACTACTGTTTCATTCTCATTTCTAATCAATGGATCTCCTAGAGGATATGTCAAACCAAACAGAGGAATTAGACAAGGAGACCCCCTCTCCCCCTATCTATTCATTCTCTGCAGTGAAGTTCTATCTGGAATGTGTAACGATGCTCAAGCTTCGGGAAAAATGAAAGGGATAAAAGTGGCAAGAGCATGTCCAAACGTCAATCATCTGCTTTTTGCAGATGACACTATGTTTTTTTGCAAGACCACAAAAAGGAGCTGTAAGGAACTCAAGAAAATCCTAACTAACTACGAAGCAGTGTGAGGTCAGCAGATAAACTATCAAAAATCGTCTATCACCTTCTCTATTAAAACCCTACAAGCCAAGAAAAGCCAAATGCAACAAATTCTCCAAATAGAAACTGAAGGAGGAGTGGGAAAGTACCTGGGGTTACCTGAACACTTTGGCAAGAAGAAGAAAGATCTGTTCAGTTCGATCGTTGACAGGATAAAACAAAAGGCAGCAAGCTGGTCGACAAAAAGACTGTCGAGTGTGGGTAAAATGGTCATGTTGAGAAGCGTGCTAGCCTCAATGCCTTCTTATGCAATGACCTGTTTCAAACTCCCCTAATCGCTCTGCAAAAAAATCCAATCTGCGTTAACAAGATTCTGGTGGGATACAGATCCAGACAGTAGGAAAACAAGCTGGACTTCATGGAATAAAATGGCTAAACCGAAAAAGTATGGGGGCCTGGGTTTCAAGGATATCAATAATTTCAATGATGCTCTACTAGCTAAGCTAAGTTGGAGAATCCTTAGAAACCCACAGAGTCTTCTTTCGAGGATACTAATTGGTAAATATTGCACTGAAAAAGGATACCTGGAAAGCACATCTCCAGCTAGCTGTTCGCATGGATGGAGAAGTATTCAAGTCGGAAAGGAACTGTTGGTGAAACAGCTTGGCTGGACAGTGGGGAATGGTACATCTATAAGGCTATGGAAGGACGCCTAGCTCTCCACATTGACTAAACAGCAACCATATGGCCCCCCTCCTGAACAATGACAAAACCTAAGGGTTAGTGACCTAATGCACAACAATTCCCACTCTTGGGATCAAGAAAAAATCGAAGCAGTGCTGCCTGAATACAAAATCCAAATCATGTCTATCAAAACAAGTTCTACAGGAGCGGAAGATAAGCTTATCTGGTTAAAACAGGCAAACGGAGAATTACTCGACTCAATCAGGGTATCTGGTGGCCTCAGAAGATAACGATGACAGAGCTAACAACCCTCATCTATCTGAAATAGACTAGAACAAGGTAGTATGAAAAGTTAAAACAGCACCTAAGATCTAAATGTTCATATGGAAAGCTCTTCAAAATGCCTAACCAGTTGGAGAACAGCTAGCTATTCGACATATCACAACCAACTCCAAGTGCTGTAGATGCCCAGCAAATGAATCTGTCTTCCATCTCTTGTTCAACTGCCCATTCGCGGTGGAGGTTTGGCACCGAGCCCCATGGACATCAGGGCCGAACTCTGCGTCTTGGACTGATGTCCTCTCAGGCTTAAAGGACGTTATGGAACTAACTACCCTACCACCTACGGGCCTCCCCAAAGGAAGTTTATATCCATGGATCCTGTAGAACCTCTGGACAGCGAGGAACCAAAAAAATTTCAGCTCCCGCCTCGGCTCGGCGGATGAGCTAATATCCAAAGCAATCGGTGAAGCCAGAGAATGGAAGGATAACCAAATTACTCCAAATCTGGACCCCCCAAGTACCATTCCAAATCTTCCATCTGTCGAACATATGCCGACATGAACTATCATATGCCATACAGATGCATCTTGGCACGAGGAGTCTCGAAGGGCAGGCGTGGCATGGATCCTCTCAGACGATCAAGGACAATCGACTACTTACTCCCAACTGGTGGAGCATGTCTCATCGGCACTGATGGCAGAAGCGTTAGCAATCAGATCGGCGGTTATGCATGCTAAAAATGCACAGATCAAGAACCTACTTCTGCTCTCTGATTCACAGGTAGTGATAAGAGTAATCGAAAGTGAAAGCTTGATTCTGGATCTCTATGGGATACAAGCGGATATCGACGATGTTTCAACTGCATTTAATTTTGTCCGTTTCAAGTTCATACCAAGAAATGAAAACTGTAATGCTGATCAAGCAGCCAAATGGGCCCTTATGGGCTCAAAAAAAAATTGCTGGTCCATGGTCCACATTTATATGATAGCTTCTCAAAAAAAATTCAAAAAAGTTGTCGACTAATCCCACAAATAAGCATAATTTTTCTTCTCCTCTTTGTGTCTTATTCTTTGTTGATATTAGTAATCAAATCCAATAGTTATTTTTGGTTACTAGATTTTGCGTCTACGCTACGCGTGGGTATTTTGTTGATAGAAATTTTATGTAATCAATTATATTTATTAAAATATAAATTTTATATATTAGTATTTTAATAATATTTAAAATATTTTGGTGTTTTTATAATAATTTTTATGTAAGTTTTGAGGTTTTAACGGTATTATTTTAAATCTATTTACAATATGTCATATTTCAAAACATATTATCTTGTCAAACACTTATAAGTTAATATACTCAAACCAACTAATTTTTTTACGAATTAGTCAAATGCAAATTTTTAAATATAGTATTGACATGATGATAAAAATTTTATACATTTACTTCTTTAAATCATGAAGATAATTTTTTTTTATCATTTTCACTTTTTTTCCAATTATATATGGGTTCTTTCAAAACAATAAAAATAATAAAATTAAAAATTTAATCTTTTGCTTCTCTTGTTTAACCGATACAAATTTTTATTTTGTTATATTAATTTAATAAACAACTAATAAATAAAATTTGAATATCTTTACAAAATTTGTGAATTAAATGTCTTTTTGTCAAATTGTTGTGTAAACGTGTAAATAATTTTTCAATGATTATACGTCATCTCTTCTAATAAGAAAGATTTTTTTTCATCATGTTCATTTTATTTTGTTATATTTGTTTTTTCAATAGATCATATTTATTTACTTTAATAATTTTTGTATGATTATATTTAATTTTATCATATTCATTCTTACTTCTTCTAATTATAATTAAGTAGGGAAAGCCGGTAAACTTTAATACATAGAAATTTAAAAAAATGAAATAACAAATTGAACAACTCAAAACTAAAAACTTCAACATTAATCTTTTGCAATTCCAAGTCGAATATACAAAATATAATTTTTTCAATCATTTTCGCATAATATATTATATGAGATTATGTGGAAATATGTTTTGCATATGTGAAAAAATTAAATTAATATAAATCATAATTATTAGTTATTTAAAATTCTATGTGAAAAGCCTTAAAATCAAGTAACCTAAATTTTTATAAGTAGCATATATTTTTATAGATAAAAAATTAAATTTGTAACTTAAACAGGGATAATAAAGATTTTAATATCATTTTTTTTTGTTAATATAGATTTCTTTATTCTTTAATTTATTTTCTTAACTATAATAATAGAACTAGGAAACTTTTTGAAATTTACAATTTTGATATATACGAAAAAAATTTAATATTTAAATATTGATGTAGATGCCTTGTAAATGTAGCTTTAACTGTTATTAATAATAGAATAATTTTAACTAATTTTTTTTTCTATATTTTTTGTATTAACAATGTAATTTTTTAATTTAGAAATTTTAAAAAAATTTGTTATTGATGTACACTAACAAAATTGGCCTTTTAAATATTTTTTGGATGTTTTTAGAGGCATATATCTTCAATTTTTATTTTCTATAAACATATATTTTTAGTAACAATATAATTTTGAAATTTTGGAAATTTTCTTAATTTTAAATATTGATGTGGACCAATAAAATTAAACTTTTAAATTATATATGGACATTCTTAAAGGCACATAGCTTTAACTTTTTTTAATAATTGATTTAGAAATCAAAGCTAAAAGATTCCACACGAGACAAGTGATTTTGGTCTCTCCTCCTTGTTTTGAGGCTTACTGAATGTACTTGGATGCTGCTTGGTTGTGGTTAACGTTAGTTTGTAAACCCCATCAGATGCCATGTTATTTCAAAAATCTTCCTCGGATAGTTCAGTTTTCGTCTTAATGATGAAACCTCTTTCTCTATTTTTAATGCTTTGTTTTTTAAAAGTGTCATGGTTTTGGTATCTTCTCTTTGTTTTGAGATTTACCGAATGTATTCGATGATGCTTGGTTAGCTAATTGTTATCTTTGTGGTTAAGGTTAGGTTGTTAAAACCCCATCAGATGTCATGTTATTTCAAAAATCTTCCTCGGATAGCTCAGTCTTCGTCTTAATGACGAAACCTCTTTCTCTATTTTTAATGCTTCGTTTTTCATTTGTTACCTTTGTGGTTAAGGTTAGGTTGTTAAAACCCCATTAGATGTCATGATATTTCAAAAATCTTCCTCGGATATCTCAGTTTCCTTCGTGTTAATGACGAAACCTCTTTCTCTATTTTCAGTGCTTCGTTTTCCAAAAGTCTCGAGTATCAATCACTTAACATGTTTCTTGAATTGCTTGAAATTTATCATTCTTCTCAAATTTGGTAACCAAACTTTGGAGCTTTTACGGTTTTTTTTTCAATATTAAAGCGGCTTATAATGGTTTTGTTTATATCTTCTTTCATTATACAGTAAAACCTCTATAAATTAATAATGTCGGGACCATAATATTTTTTTTAATTTATCGTGATATTAATTTATCTATAAATTAATAATTATTAATTTATAGATAAAATTTGCTTTTCGCATATAATTTTCTAAAAATTTCTTTGGAATAATATTATATTTTAAAATTTTAACAAATCTCATAACATAGATTATGATTAACAATCATAACTATCGCAGTAAAATAGTTTCTAACACCATATTGGATTATCCGTGTAAAAATATACATATTTTTAAGTTTAAAATTCATATAAAGAAAACATGACTATTGATGATAAAATTGAAGATAACACTATAATACATTTAAAAATATTTACAAGTAAGAAATAAATTATCACATCAAAAAATCATCATAATTTTGAATATATAGTAAAACAGCAATAAGAGCTACTAATATAATAATTAGAGAGATGAGAACCAATAAGATTTCAACTTTAAGTAAAAGTAAACATATTAGTCATATTTTATAATATTATATTTACATATATTTGCATAAATTTATATAATTATTAATTTATGTTTTTGTTGGGACTATATATTTACATAAGGGTTTCAAAAAAAATTATTATTTTATTATCTTATCGAATTTGATTAAATTTTACATTGGCCCGACTTGGGACCAACAAAATTTATTAATTTATAGTGATTATTAATTTATCGAGTATTAATTTATAGAGGTTCTACTGTAGTTAAATATATAGTTTAGTTCACTTGGTTATTTTATGTTGTAATGACTCATTTTTTATTGAAACCTAACTCTATTTTTTATTATTTTTGTTTATTTGAAATAGTTGCACAAAAAAAATATTATAGTTATATGATAAAAAAATTGGATGCTAATATAGAGTTTCTAAATATGTGTTTATACCTCTAATATAAATTTAAAATTTTCTATTTTAATATTATTTATTTTAATTTTATTATTAATATATAATTTATATATAATTTCTTTATTATTAATAATTTTAAAAACAATAATAGTTTGGAAATTTTTTAATTTTCAAAGTTGAGATTGACCAATGAAAATTTTATACAGAATTTATTTATACAGCAATAATATTAGAATTTGTAAACTTTCTTAATTTTCTTATTTAACAATAATATTAGAATTTGTAAACTTTTATTAATTTTGAATATTAATGTGGACCAATAAAATTATCCTTTTAACACCTTGAGAAACTTATAGTTTCAACTTTTATTATTATAGTTTCAACTTTTATTAGTATAAGATTGTTAAGATAATTTTGCACCTCCCATTAATCAAATGACATGTATCAAAGGTTTAACCTCAGTGGATGAGTCTCTCTCACCCTATATATTCTCCGGTGGTTATTTCAAGAAATCAAAGTTCTCCCCCATAAAACAAATTCAACTATTATCCAAACAATTACGACATCATTATTTGTTATAATTCGACTTCGGTATTCTTTGAAAATAATATATTTTTCGATTATTCTTTTGTATTTTTTTGTCCTTTACAATTTTGTATATCTTCTGTTTATGTGTTCTACTCTCACATATATCGTTGTTATTAAACAATTTTTTTTTATATATAAAGGCTTTTGAAAATCATATAAGTTTACATACCATCAATACGTATGAAAACAAAAAGATAAGGTATATCGCAACAGTATATGTGAAGAAAAGAATATTATAATACCCTTTCAAAAAAAAGAAGAAGAATGTTATATATTATCTCTGATTAATTAAAGTTCTCTCGGCTTTTCAGTTTCAATTACTATAGGGTCAACAGTTATGAAGTTTGGTGATTCTAAAACAAAAAGAAGATAGAAGAAACAAAAACAAAACAAAACATGAGCTATGACCCTAGATTTTTCTTTTGGCCCTCTTCGTTCTCTTTTTATGTTTAAAAATTTATAGTAGTTAACAAAAACAAAAGAAGAAAAGCAAGCAATGAGCTTTTATTAAATTTACAACAACAACCGAAAAAGTGCATTTGGGTCCAAAATCTAACAAAAGTGTGTAGCCTGGTTTCTCCACTCATGTCTTTTTGGCAGTTTTCTTTCACCTTTCGTTTGTTCCACTTGCATATATGTGCACCATATTATGCAAAACCCGGTTTACTTAACTATATATATGTTCAAATAATATTGGTTGAATTTAAGCAACATCCTAAAAATTCACCACAAGAAAACTATGTATGGTCTATAAAAAGCACTAAGAAATCGACGAATAGAAAACCAAAAATTCCACTCGACTTCATATTTTCATAACCGCAAAATCTAACAAAAATGGTAACATTATTCATCTTCATTTTCGTGTGTATCAAACACAAAACCTAACCACATAAAGAGATTAATGTAAAAAACTTATAAAGAAGGCCTGTAAATTCAAAGGTACATACAATAGAGAGTAAGATATCTTAATTCGTTTGAAAAACTTTGGATATATTCGTTTTTTGGTTTTATTAGTTGTTTCTTTAGTTTTATCTATAATTCCTAAGAGAGAGAGAAATGGAAAAGGAAAATGTGACATCCCATTGTCTGAACTTTTGGTTGGTAATTCTATGGGCAAAGTTAGCTGTTCCTTATTCCTTGTCTTTTTACCCATCAATCATCAAAGGCTTTTGTTCCAATTATATTCCCTTTTTACTTAAATAATACAATTTTATATGATTCATATTTACGGAAACTGTTATCAATGAAGCCAGAGTTTCCATACTTGTTTGAAAGAGTAGTTTCCATACTCTTGAAAAAAAAAGCAAGACTTTCATACCAAGTAACCAACCATCGTAAATTAAGTCATACTGTATCTTACCTTTAAAAATCCAGACAGCATTTATGATACCATTAGTTGAAAATGAAGTTTTTTCGTGACGGCTATATCGTTAACAAGTCTCAAGAACATGGAAGAAGAAGATACAGGAACAAAAAATTCAAGTTTCCTACTTGTAAACTTTTCCTTTTTGTATTGGGTTTTAAGAGTTAGTATACCATTGTATATAAATACATTGACTTTCAGGTCTAAGAAATACAAGTCGATTTTCAGCAATTCAAAACTTGTTACTCCACTTCACCTCCTTGATACTTAAAGGTTTTTGTCATGGCTATTGGCTAGATTACCGATAATGTATGGACTTTGGAGGTCACAGGTTTATAATTCACATTAGGAGTAGTCTGCTCTCTAAAAATTAAATTGAACAACTTTATTCTTCGTCTTGGGATGTATTGGGCTACATAAGCCTGCTTTCACAAAGTTATTATGAATATATCCCACATCGATGGATTTGTATGTTACTTTTATGTAATTTGTATATAAGGCACTGCCTTCATAACTTGAGAAATAAGAAAACCTATTTACAATATCTAAGGTTTCTTGACATGGTATCAGAGCATTAACTTCATTACAAAGGGTTATTGTTTCGATTTTTGCTGTGATTTTTTTTTCCAGCAGATCTCTGAAATCTCAGTTTTCTTTTTTAAAAAGAAAAAGAAAAAGAAAAAGTTTGATTTTTTTTTTCTCGATGGCGAAGAATCCCACTCATAACGAATTGTCGAGTGTTACGAGGACTCCACCTCCTTCGTCGACCTCTTCTACAGAGGTCATGAAGCGAACAATTTCGCCGTACGATTTGACCCCAGTGATAATCCCAGAACAGTAATTTCAAGGCCGTTGTTACGAGGACCCAACTACGACGAGTGGTCCAACAGTCTCCGGCTGGTGTTGCACGTACGGAAGAAATTCGGCTTTGCAGATGGTTTGATTCCAAAACCGCATGAAGACTCTGCTGATTACGAAGATTGGTGTGCAAACAATGCTCTTGTCATATCATGGATCAAACTTACCATGAGACATTGTGCACATCTCTGTCATATTGCGATGATGCGTACATCCTTTGGACGCAGATTCAAAAGCGATTTGCAGTTAAGAATGGCCAGCACATTCAACGACTCAAAACCGAACTTGCTACATGTCGTCAACAAGGCATACCGAATGAGACTTACTTCGGAAAACTCACAAAGCTCTGGACAAGCCCTGCTGATTATCAAAAGGCCAAAACTGCAGAAGAGATTGCAAAGGAGCGTGAAGAAGATAAACTTCATCAATTTCTTATGGGAATCGATGAGTCGCTGTATGGTGGAGTCAAGTCTGCTCTTCTCTTGCGAACTCCTTTGACTTCACTCGATGAAGCATATAATGTGCTTACTCAGGATGAAGAATCAAAGGCGTTGGGTCGTTTACATGAAGGACGATCAAATGGTGTGAGCTTTGCAGTACAAACACAAGCTCGATCATCCACTCTTCAAGATGGTCGAGTCATGTGCACTTTGTGTGGTCGAAATGGTCATCTCGCCAACAAGTGCTTCCGCAAATTTGGCTATCCGCCATGGTGGGGTGAGCGCTCACGGTCTAAGTCAACTGCGGAAGCATCTGCTTCCTCTACACCGAGTCTGTTTCCCTCTCCATCTCGAGGGAAGCATTCTGAGCCTGCTCGAGTCAACAATGTTTCCATGGTGTCTGGTGCTCCTGGTTCACATGCGGGTCCTTCAGCCTCTATTTCACACAATGCTGCTCTCACTTCTGCAGATCGAATCGGGTTTTCGTAGACTCAATGATCAGCAGTGGCACACATTGGTCGCTATGTTGATGATCTGCTCAAAGTTTAATCCCTAAGCTACTCTGCAAGAGCACAGATGTGCAGTTGTAGTATTTAGGGGTCGAACCACAGAGACTAGAGATCACTTAATAAACCTTGTGTAGATGGAGTTACGCTAAGCCGAAGTATGCGAAACAAATAGCAATGCGACAGAAGTAAATTAAACAGCAGTGGTTACTTAGATGAAAGGTCAGCGCAATAATTCCAAGAAAAGCATCATAATCTCCAACAAGTTTTGACTCAAAAACAATTTGACACAACTGACTCTTAATAAAAACAAACACAATGTCAGCAACTACCTCCCCCAGACTTGAATAACACTGTCCCCAGTGTAAGCAAATCCAAAGTTGGTGACAAAAGAGAGAGTCAGAAGGATGAATGCAATGGGTTAGAATATCTTATTACTCAGTTAGGTCGACCAACACACAGCTCAGGTTCAGATGAAAACAAGCTTAGGTCGAAAGTGCAAGGGTGGTGACGAGTGATACCAATTATGGTGTCGCGCAATACCACAGTGCAGAGAGCAATCGTCGCGATCAGAGACACATGAGTCCACCAAATAGGACAGAGAATCATCTAGGTTAGCACTGTCAGATCACTTAGAAAGAAGTTAGCAGTAACAAGACAACCCATAAAAGCATAAATCCAACAAAGTATCACAACAAGTGTAGCTGACACAACAGACTCAAACAAACGAAAAGAAAAGAGAAGAGAAAAACAGAACCAGAATGACGGAGGAACTAGTCCTCATCACTAGTAGCAGTGTCATCACCAGAGGGTTTTGGTGAGGGTGGGTATGGCGAAAGTGTCGAGTGCGGCGAGGAGGAAGGGAGAAAGGGTGTGAGGATTTTTTAAATAAAAGTGGGAAAAAGGGAACTTACTTGTTTGTGAGTGGCGAGCGACACCAAGGGTGGTGACGCGCGACACTTGCAAAGTGTGTGTGGTATGTCCTCGTGTCCGATCCGCTCCCGACTCCACTCCGGTTAAGCTAGGTCCTAATTTTTTTTTTTTTTTTTCACAGAGTCAAGTGACAGGTGACACCGAGAGTGCTGTCGCTCGACACCAGCCCTGCTTCACCTAAGACACGAAAGAAAAACGAAAATCAACTGAAATAAAAGACTTATTTACAGACTCACCGGTGGATTGCCTTCCATCAAGCGCTTGTTTAAAGTCATTAGCTTGACTTGATGGTGATTCAGGCAGGAGGTGCACCATCCAGAGGAACGATATGTCCATCCGGAATCTCAGCTTTGGCCCAGTAATGTTTCACCCTTTGTCCATTGACTGTGAACTCTCTGCTACCATCTGGTGTGAGGAGGACGATGGCACCATAGGGGCGAACCTCTTTGACTATGAAAGGACCTGACCATCGAGAACGAAGTTTACCAGGAAACAATTGCAATCGAGAGTTATACAGAAGTACCTGATCATTCGGTTCGAATGGCCTGGAGAGGATTTTTGAATCGTGATACGCCTTGGTCCTCTCTTTGTACAACTTCGAATTCTCATAGGCATGGTGTCTGATTTCGTCCAACTCATTCAGCTGTACCAGTCTCTTTTCTGCAGCAGACTTGATGTCGAAATTCATCAGCTTTATCGCCCATGCTGCTTTGTGTTCGATCTCCACTGGAAGGTGACAGGGCTTTCCATAGAGCAGGTGGAAAGGTGTGGTGCCTAGAGGTGTTTTGAACGCTGTCCTGTACGTCCAGAGTGCATTGTCCAACTTTGCAGCCCAATCCTTTCGAGTTTTACCCACTGTCTTCTCCATGATCTCCTTAATCTGACGATTCGAGACTTCGACCTGTCCACTCGTCTGAGGGTGATAAGGAGTTGCAACTCGATGATGAACTCCATGTTTCCTGAGGAGTTTCTCGAAAATCTTGTTAATGAAGTGAGAACCACCATCACTTATAACAATTCGAGGCACTCCAAATCGAGGAAAGATGATGGTCTTGAACATCTTAAGAACCACTGAAGAGTCGTTGGTGGGACTGGCAATGGCTTCGACCCACTTTGAAACATAATCAACAGCAACCAGGATGTACTTGTTCCCATAAGAAGAGGGAAAAGGACCCATGAAATCGATGCCCCAGCAATCGAATACCTCAACCTCAAGGATGAAATTATGTGGCATCTCATGTCTTTTGCTGATCTTTCCTCTCCTCTGACAAGCATCGCACTGCGAGATGAAAGCATGTGCGTCGCGAAACATGGTAGGCCACCAAAAGCCTGCTTGAAAAACCTTAGACACTGTTTTGAATGTCGCAAAGTGTCCAGCATATTCGGATCCATGACAATGAAACAGCACCTCTGGAACTTCTGACTCTGCAATGCATCTTCTGTAAATCCCATCAGAACAGTGCTTGTAAAGATATGGCTCATCCCAGTGGTATCTTCGCAGCTCTCTCAGGAACTTCTTCTTTGCATAGCCCTTAAAGTTCTCAGGCTCAGCCTCTGCAGCGAGATAATTGGCAATATCAGCATACCAAAGACGTTGAGAGGTCTCTGTGTTCGGCTGAGCAAGGTGACGCGCGACACTAGTGGTGGTGTCGCTCGACACTAACGTTTCTCCAATTCAAAAAACCTGCAATTCTTCATTAAACCTGCTCTTGAAATCGGTTTCCACATAGTATACATTCTCCTCTGGCAGGAAATCGTCTATGGGTACGTCGTCTTCAACCCTGATGCATGAGAGATGATCTGCAACACCATTCTCGACACCCTTCTTGTCCTTGACCTCAATATCGAACTCTTGAAGGAGTAACACCCATCGCAGTAATCTCGGCTTTGCATCCTTTTTCTGCATCAAGTATTTGAGTGCAGAATGATCTGTGTGCACAATCACCTTCGATCCCACAAGGTATGGTCGAAATTTCTCAAAAGCAAAGACCACAGCCAACAGTTCCTTCTCAGTGGTAGCATAATTCCTTTGAGCATCATCCAGAGTTCGACTGGCATAGTAGACTGCATGAAGCTTTTTGTCCTTCTTCTGTCCCAGAACAGCACCAACAGCAAAATCACTAGCATCACACATCACCTCAAAAGGCAAATTCCAGTTAGGAGGTTGCACGATAGGGGCGCTTATCAGAGCATGTTTGATCTGTTTGAACGCAGCAAGACACTCATCTGTAAACTCAAACTTAGCATCCTTGCATAGCAGAGCAGTAAGAGGACGTGCAATCTTGCTGAAGTCTTTGATGAAGCGACGATAGAACCCTGCATGACCCAGAAAGCTTCTAACCGATTTTGCAGAATCAGGTGGTGGCAAGCTCGTCATGACGTCAATCTTCGCACGATCCACTTCGATACCAGCTGCAGAAACTTTGTGCCCAAGAACAATCCTATCTCTGACCATAAAATGACACTTTTCCCAGTTAAGGACCAAGTACTTCTCTTCACAGCGAGCCAGGACTTTGCAGAGATTATCCAGACAGTCCTTAAAAGATGATCCGTAAACTGAGAAATCATCCATAAAGACCTCCATGAAATCCTCAATAATGTCAGTGAAGATGGACATCATACATCTCTGAAATGTCGCAGGAGCATTACAAAGTCCAAAGGGCATCCTACGATATGCGAAAGTGCCGTATGGACATGTAAAGGTGGTCTTCTCCTGATCATATGGGTGGATAGGGATCTGGAAAAATCCTGAGTACCCATCGAGGAAGCAGTAGTAGGGATGGCAAGCAAGTCTCTCCAGCATCTGATCAATAAAGGGCAATGGGAAGTGATCTTTCTAAAGGGCATCATGCGATATGCGAAAGTGCCGTATGGACATGTAAAGGTGGTCTTCTCCTGATCATCTGGGTGGATAGGGATCTGGAAAAATCCTGAGTACCCATCGAGGAAGCAGTAGTAGGGATGGCTTGCAAGTCTCTCCAGCATTTGATCAATAAAGGGCAATGGGAAGTGATCTTTCCTGGTCGCTGCATTCAGCTTCCTGTAATCGATGCATATCCTGTGTCCAGTCACTGTGCGAGTCGGAATCAGCTCATCCTTGTCATTCTTCACAACTGTAACCCCTCCTTTCTTAGGAACCACGTGCACAGGACTGACCCAAGCACTATCTGAAATTGGATAGATGATTCCAGCTTCCAGCAGTTTCATGATCTCCTTTTTGACGACGTCTTTCAGGTTAGGGTTTAACTGCGCTGGTGTTCAATCGATGACTTCGACTCATCCTCCAGGTGAATTCGATGCATGCACAAGTCTGGTGAGACACCTGAAATATCATCAAGAGAATAGCCAAAAGCTTTGCGATGCTTGCGCAGCTTGCTCAGTAGTAAGGTAACCTCAGCATTGTTCAAGGAAGAGTTGATAATGACTGGATAAGTAGAATTAGAGCCTAGGAATGCGTACCTTAGTCCTGCAGGGAGTTTTTTGAACTCTATCTTGGGCGCTTTCTCCCCACTCCAGTCGGATAGCTGCTTCACCTTCGCAGGAGACTCAAG
Source organism: Eutrema salsugineum (assembly GCF_000478725.1). Taxonomy (NCBI): domain Eukaryota; kingdom Viridiplantae; phylum Streptophyta; class Magnoliopsida; order Brassicales; family Brassicaceae; genus Eutrema; species Eutrema salsugineum. Next base: position 971,610 of record NW_006256867.1, read on the forward strand.
CTGTTCAATCTGCGATGCTAGTTGCATCACATGCTCGCTGGAGTCCAACATCTTCGAGTAAGATGCTGAAATTTCGTCCAAGTGTTCAGCTTCAGATGCAGACGTGGTCAAAGCTCTATCCAGTGGGTCTGTAGGCAGCATCTCATGGAAAATCTCCTCAGCAAACTCTGTGAGAGTGTCGACATAGAAGGTCTGACCATCGATGGTGGACTTCTTCATAAGCTTGTCCATGTCAAAGTTCATCACCAGATCTCCAACATTCAGAGCGATCCTGCCTTTCCTGACTCAATAATAGCGCTTGCTGTAGCTAGAAAAGGTCTCCCAAGGATAAGAGGATCTTTAGGCTCCTCACCATACTCCAGAACCACAAAATCAGTTGGTATCATGCAGTCTCCAACCTTGATTGGAACATCTTCTAGCACCCCTTCAGGTATCCTTGTCAAACGATCAGCTAGGATGAGAGATATCCTTGTCGGCTTGAAGTCAGTCATACCGAGATTGACAGCTACTGAATAAGGCATGAGGTTAACACTTGAACCCAGATCACACATCGATCTCTTGAATCTCTCTGTGAAGATAGAGAAATCCAAGACAAAGCTTTCTGGATCAGACAGCTTCTCCGGAATTCGGTTCTGAATCACTGCACTGACTTGCTCAGAAATCATCATCACTACTTGTTCATGGCTGAGATTATTAGTCACCATTCGCTTCACATAACGCCTGATAACAGGAGTGAATTTCACAGCATCAACCAAGGGAATCTCAATCACAAGCTTTTCCATCAGGGCTTTGCATCGTGCATCATCAAGCTCTTGCTTGGACTTCCTAGGGCTCCTTGGGTAAGGAACTTTAGGTTTGTAAGCCTTCTCCTCTGCAAATTTCGGATTCGGAGCATCAACAGCTTCGCTCTGCAATTGGTGACGCGCGACACTAGTGGTGGTGTCGCTCGACACCGGCTCTGCAATCTCAGGAACTTCTTCAGGGTTTTCCAAATCCACGACTTCAAGTGCAGGAGGCGTCTTTTTGGGCTCTGAACTCAGATTTTTACCACTCCTCAACGTGATAGCACTGCAGTGATGCCTTGGATTGGTGTCAGTCTTCCCAGGAAGAAAACCTTCTTGCCTTTTAACAGAACCTGCAGTTTGAGCAACCTGGGTATCGAGCTGCTTGACATGAGTGTTCAGAGCTTCGATTTTTCCATTCAGATCAAGGTAGAGAGCATCCATCTTCCCATTAAAGTCCACGATGAGCTTCTGCTGACCTTCCAGAATTTGTTCCAGCATAGACTTCATCTCATTGTCAGGATTTTGAGGTTGAGATGAAGGAGTGCTGTAATTTCTGGAGAAACTGTTGTTGGAAAAGGGCTGAGGCTTAGGCGTGTAACCAGATAAGTTCTGATTACTGAGGCTTAGGCGTGTAACAAGAGAAGTTTTGATTACTGTTGAAGGTACTCCTCTGATTTTTTCCATTGTAATTCCCACTGTAGCTTCTGTTACCTTGCTGATTACCAAACCTCTGACCCTGAAATCCTGATTCACTGACAAAGTTGACATCCTCCACCTCAGCTTCATCCTCAGGTTCGAAACTCTCCACCTCCTGTGAGAATCTGACAGACTTCTTACCCACTAAAAGGCTGTGCACAGAGTCAAGTTTACCTTTCACCTCAGCGATCTGCGATCTATCCATGTTTCCAGCTTGCTTCTTTCGCTCAAGAGCTGCATTCTTGGTGCTATTGCTGGATGCCAAATTTTCGATGAGCTCAACAGCTTCTTCTGGGTATCTGGTGTTGAAGTTTCCATTGCTTGCTGCATCAAGTGCCATCTGATACCTCCAATCAATACCTCTGAAGAAGATACCTAACAGCTGCACATCGCTGAAGCCATGATGGAGGCAGTCTCGCTGGTACGATTTGAATCGCACCCAAGAAGCTTTGAACGCTTTAGTTGGTTCCTGAGAGAAAGTCGAAATCTTCGTTCTCAACTCCTCAGACCTAGCATCATCGAAGAAGTTGTGCAGGAAAGCATTCCTGGTCTCTTCCCAAGTAGTGAGTGATCCTGGCTTCAACTGCTTCAACCAGTTAGCTGCTTCTCCAGCAAGAGAGTAAGGAAACAACTTGCAGAGGAGGAAATCATTGGACACTCCATTGTATTTGATGCTGGTGACCAAGTCCTCAAACCTTTTGATATGATCCATAGGGTGCTCATGAGAGTGGCCATGGAAAGGATGCTGACCCACAAGAGTGTAGTACTCAGGCTTCAGCTCAAAATCGTTTCTTTGAAACGCAGGGGCGCGAATCGCAGAACGATTTGCATAGAACTGCTCAGGCCTGTTGTAATCTCCAAGTATTCGTCCATGACCAGCTGCAAGTGCAGGTTCCCTCACATTCCGATCCTCTGGAGCGTTTCTCTGATGTGGAACGATCACAGCATTACCACGCGGTGCAGGTGGTGGATTCTGGTCAACAACATCCACTGGTAAAGATGCTGGTGGAATGATGTTGCCATCTCCATCAAGCCTTTGGCCTCTCGCATTGCATACATGACCCTCTTGGTCTCTCCAGATTCCATCATCATCACGAACAAGTCCATTGGCGTTTTCCATCATTGTCGGATCCTTTGCTTTCCTATTCGTTCGCTCTAACTCAGCTAGCTCCTCGTTGCTCAAATTCACTAGCGGGATGTCCTTGTTGCTTCTGGTTCCACGAGTATGCATAAACCTGAAACACCAAAAACAAAGAGAGAAAACGAAATAAGTTAACTAGGTTATAAAAAGAAAGGTGTCGCGCTCGACACTAGGTCGAAAAACTTAGTCGAAACTCAAAAACTAGGTTTAATGGCGAAATCAAGTCCCCGGTAACGGCGCCAAAACTTGATCTGCTCAAACTTTAATCGCTAAGCTACTCTGCAAGAGCACAGATGTGCAGTTGTAGTATCTAGGGGTCGAACCACAGAGACTAGAGATCACTCAATAAACCTTGTGTAGATGGAGTTACGCTAAGCCGAAGTATGCGAAACAAATAGCAATGCGACAGAAGTAAATTAAACAGCAAAACAGCAGTAAAAACGGTTGTAAGTTCGATTGGATAAAGACTAGGTCTAGGGCGTTTTCAGGAGATCAATGAATGCAGATAGACTTAACTAATCAGGGTTCAGGTTTAAGCACAGTTCTTGAACTCGAAACACAGAATTATAATTAACCAGCTTCCGTTGTGAGAATTATCTAAGTTAAAATCCTAGAATCCCAAATTCCTTTGCAAATCCTACAGATTTAAACCAGCCTTAATGCACAAGTTCGATATGTTCACAAAGTATCTAAACCAAATTTCTTTGCGAATAGTTACTTTGCTCAACCTAGGTTCTTTCCAGTTATTCAATTACACTTCCGTGTCAATTAAGCAACCAAAGATCTAAGTTCTAGGAGATCAGTCTAGAATTAGCTTTAAGAACAACCTAAGGTGAAGAACAAATAGATATGAACCCTAACTAGCAAGTTAATCAAACATTCAAAGAAAACCCTAATTAAACCCTAAACCTAACAGGTGATCTACTCAGACATGATTATTGAAACAACAAACATGATGAATAGAAAGCAATACGAAATAAATAAAGGGGTTCGAAATCTTCTCTCTAAACGAACAGAGTTCAGACTTGTCTTCCCAAGCTCAGAAAATCGCAAAAACCGAAAACTCAGAGTATCTCTTTCTCAAAAATCTAAGGTTATCGTAAAAAGGGAATAAAAATCATATATATATATCTAAGACACGTCTTGGGCTTCCTTGAAAACGTTTGGGCCCAACTCCTTCTTCAAATAGGAAACAAAAATCGCATTTTCCTTATTTCCCTGACAAGTGTCGAGCGTCACTCTCCATGGTGTCGAGAGACACTAAGGCACAAAATCCATACTTGACGAATTTGATCCTGATTAAGCTCCAAAGTGCTCCAAAGTCTCCAGTTAAGCTTCAAACGTACCTATGACCTGAAAAGACTCCAAAAGACTTGAAAGACACTAAAAAGACTCTATAAATAAGACTTATACCATGGTTAAAAACCATAAAAACCATGATCTATCAGTTGAATGAATGGAAGACATCCACCAATAATCCGTTTACGGGTACGTTCTTGTTTGAATCTTGGATAATTGATACAGGCGCATCAAATCAGATGACGGGAAGCATTAATTATCTTTCCGATATACGTTAAATCGCACTGATTATGATCAAACTTCCGGATGGAAGATTTACTACTCCAAATAAACAAGGGAATGTTTATATGGGATCAAATCTGAAACTTCATAACGTTTTCTTCGTTGATGGGCTGCATTGTCATCTGATTTCTGTATCTCAACTGACTAGAGATAGGGGCTGCATATTTCAGATTTCTGATTGCCACACTCGGACACTGATTGGAGCAAGTGAGCAGCGTTTGGACTCATCATCGTTGGAGTTGTGGCATAGTCGCTTAGGACATCCTTCTTCCAAAACTTTAGAGATGTTGCATTTATCTGATTTAAGTAGTGGTGTTTTTGATTTCAAGGCATGTGAAGTATGTCTCCGTGCCAAACAAACTAGAGGTTTATTTCCTTTGAGTAATAAGAAAACGAATATGAGTTTTGAGTTGATTCATTGTGATTTATGGGGTCCATATCGGACAACTTCGATTTGTGGGTCTAAGTACTTTCTTACGATCCTTGATGACTATACTCGAGCTGTTTGGATTTACCAATTGCCATCTAAACAAGCTGCACCACAACACTTAAAGAATGTCATCACTCTTGTTGAACGCCAATTCAATAGCCAAGTCAAAACACTTTGCAGTGACAATGGCTCAGAGTTCATTTGTTTGAGTGATTATTTTGCTGAGAAAGGGATTATACACGAGACTTCCTGTGTGGGAACTTTACAGCAAAACAGCAGAGTGAAACGAAAACACATGCATTTGTAAAACGTTGCTCGTGCTTTTCGATATCAAGCACATCTTCCTGTCTTATTTTGGAGTTATTGTGCTCTAGCGGCTGGTTACTTGATAAATCGTACGCCATCACTCCTCAATGGAAAGACGCCATTTGAACTGTTATATAATAAACCAACACCCATGAAACACATCAAAGTATTCTGGTGTTTATGTTATGTACACATCCAAAAGCATGGCGGCGATTAATTTGTGAGTCGGAAAAATAAATCTGTGTTTCTTGGATATCCTTTCAGAAAGAAGGGTTGGCGAGTTTACAATTTTGAGACTTGAGTCGTTGTCGTTTCTAGGGATGTAATCTTTTGTGAAACAGAGTTTCCATTCTTTGTTTCTCCATCATCCACTCCTACACCACCAATTGACATTACAGATCCACACACTGCAATGTTTGATGATGATGGTGAGATATATGTTTCTTCTGATCGAATCACTGAAATCACATCACATCTGGAGAAATCCCTTCTTGATGCATCTTCTCCATGTGACAGTTCGACTGCTACTGTACTCCCAGAAATCCCTACTCAGCCGACTCCTGATACTTCAGAAGCTCAGTTGGTTAGTGATGATAGTGATTTCAGCTCTGATGTTGCGATTACTCCAGAGATTGAAAGTTTTCCAGTTGCAAATGCTCCTGCAATGGAAGTTACAGATATTCCAATTGAGTCACTTAGTACATCTGAACCCATACTTCTTGGTAGAGGTCATCGACGGAAAACCAGACCAACGAAGCTCGCAGATTTTGTCAGCATACTTTTGCATGAGCCATATCCGTATGCTACTCCATACCCGATTGACAATTACTTGTTGAGTGCTAAGTTTTTGGCAGGTTATCAGGCATCTATCTTCGCTATTACCTCTGCTGTGGAACCCAAAAGCTACAAAGAGGCAATCGAAGACAAACGCTAGCGATTTGTTGTCGAAAATATATAAAATGGTTTCTCTCGAAGATCTTGGTACATAGACCATTGAAGATTTACCACCAGGGAAAAAAGCTCTTGGTTGCAAGTGAGTTTTTAAGCTGAAATTCAACTCTGATGGAACACTTGAGCGTCACAAAGTTTGTTTAGTTGTTCTCGGAAATAATCAAACTGAAGGTGTTGATTATAACAAAACTTTTGCACCTGTTGCTAAAATAGTTACTATTCGGACATTTCTACAATAAGCTGCATCTAATGATTGAGAAGTTCATCAAATGGATGTTCATAAAACGTTTTTGCATAGAGATCTAGATGAGGAAGTCTACATGCAGTTTCCTCCGGGTTTCTGCACAACAGAGAAGAACAAAGTTTGTCGTCTTCACAAAGCTTTGTATGGTTTGAAACAGGCTCCTAGGTGTTGGAATGCCAAACTTGCCACTGCTTTGAAGGACTATGGGTTCGAACAAAATGGATCTGATCATTCTTTGTTCATATTGGCGAATGGGAATCCCCAGCTTCATATCTTTATTTATGTTGATGGCCTGATTATTACGGGTAACACATTTGCTATAATCATGGTATTTAAGGAGTATTTGAGCGACTGTTTTCATATGAAAGATTTGGGTTTGCTTCGTTATTTCCTTGGTATCGAAGTTGTGCGTAGTCCGAGTGGTATCTACTTGTGTCAGCGAAAATATGTCCTTGATACCATTGCAGAAACGGGCTTACTAGGTGCTAAACCAGTTTCATTTCCGTTGGAACAGAATCACAGGCTTGCGTTGGTTGAGAAAGAGTCTATATCTGAGCCGTTTCGATATCGTCGTCTAGTTGGAAAGTTGATTTATCTTGGTGTCACACGACCTGAGATTTCCTATTCTATACACATTCTCTCCCAATTCATGCATGATCCAAAACCGTCGCACTGGAAGGCAGCTCTACTAGTAGTTTTCTATTTGAAAAGTAGTCCGGGTCAGGGAATACTTCTTCGCGCATATGCAGAATTGACGCTCACTGTTTGGTGTGATTCAAACTAGGGCGCGTGTCCAATTACGCGACGATCTTTAACAGGTTGGTTCATTCAACTTGGTGGTTCTCCTTTGTTGTGGAAAATACATAAACACGATGTGGTCTCTCGTTCTTCGACAGAAGCAGAGTATCGCGCCATGGCTGATACTGTTTGCGAGGTTCTTTGACTTCGGGAGTTGCTGCCAGCGTTGGATATTACCTGTTCCGAACCGACTGTCATCCATTCTGATAGTTTGTTTACCATTAATCTAACAAAGAATCCTGTTTATCATGCACGAACTAAGCATGTTGAACTGGACAGTCATTTCATCCATGACGAGATTCTTCGAGGTACGATATCCATGAAATATGTCTTCACTACTTCTCAGCTTGCCGATATCATGACTAAAGCTTTGGGACGTAAGGAGTTTGAGGAGTTTTTTGACAAGTTGGGTGTTCGTAACCTTCACATGCCACCTTGAAGGAGGAAGAGGAGGTATTGGGCCTACATAAGCCTGCTTTCACAAAGTTATTGTGGATATATCCCATATTGATGGATGTGTATGTTAGTCTTATGTAACTTGTATATAAAACACTGCTTTCATAACTTAAAAAATAAAAAAAAACTATTTATAACATTTAAGATTTTTTGACACAGGCTTAGAACCTCTTAATCATAAATAAATTACAAAAAAAAAAGAAACTTGTTCAACTTTATTCTTCTCCATCTATTCCTTCTTCAAACTGGTTCGAGTTGCACTTTTAAATTGGATCACAAGAACAATCTAACAAAGCCCACAGTAAGATAATGAGTTATTACTAATGGGCTTCCGTTAGCTGATGAAGAGAGGTTTTTTGTTTCAATATATGAGATGTTAGAAATGATGGATTTAATTACTTAAAATTATTTTGGAAGACTTGAATTTGATAATCATTTTTTCAACAACCTAAAATTTGAGGTCGTTTTCTTTGATGGAATAAAGAAAAATGAGAATGAATTGTGATTTAGATTTATGAATCATGTAATTTTTAATTATTTTTAATTGAGTTGTTTCAGTTTGATGTATTGAATTTGTGTTATGTATGAACAATTTTTTCAATATGGTGTGATATTTTATATATATATTTTTGAAATGTATATATGTATATACGTTTCCAAAAGTTACCCGCTTTCTTCTAAAACCAAAAATTATTATACACTTTCATTTTTCAAACTTTTCATTTCTACATATCCTGTTATACTCCATACAAGATACAACCTAGCTAGATTCTAAAATAATGAAACCAAATGATTAATAAATAAATTTTGGTTTGGATTCGATGTAACTTTTTCGGTTTGATTCGTTTCTATGTTTTGGGTCGCGGTTTAAGTGCCCACCTATCAAATATCCATCTTCCCTGAAATTTATTTTTACTGAAAGCATAGATCTAAAGTGATTTTAAAGAATTATTTTAATTTATGAACAATGATATTACAAAATGATAGTACAACATAATATCGTCTCTATGTTCATCCTCATCACAACAAGAATTATACAAAAATAACAAATATGAATTTAAAGAAGTAATTAATAAAAAAGTAATCGAAAGCAGAGGATCAAAGCATCGATCCACACCGTACTCAAAAGCTCTCTAAGCCAAAACGACAGCGTATAATGCTCCGGCAAAAGCTGTTCCCACAAGGAAAGCTTTGTTAGCCCACGCGGCGCTTCCCGGCGCATCAGCGGCGGTATCTGGTCCCGGAGCCGGAGCCGAAGTTGGGGTTAATCCTGTTGAGGGACCAGGAGCCGGAGCATCGGTTTGAGGAGGAGAAGCAACCGGAGATGTTGTTGGAGAAGTTGTTGGAGCGGTGGTTGGAGCCGGAGTTGGCTCGTTAACTGGAGCCGGTGGTGAAGCAACCGGAGAAGGTGATTCAGCTTTCACCGGAGGAAGCACCGTAGGTGGAGAAACGGTGGTTGGTGCCGGCGCCGGAGCTTGAGAGAGACATGAAGTGGCCAAGAAACCAAGAAAGATCACAACTTGTAATGTCTTAGGACTCATCTTTAGATTGATTCTCTGTTTTTTTGTTTCTTTTCTTTCTGAAACTTGAAACTCTGTTTTGATTTTTAAGCTCTTGTTCTTTGTTTGATGGTGTTGAATAATGAGAGAAGAGGGGTTCTATATATACCCGATGGTTGGGATTAATTAATAATAAATTTAATTATTATTGTTGTGACTTGTTGTGACACTAATCATGCAAAGCTACATACATTAATACAGCATGGCTTAGCTTGACAATGGCGGTTTGAAATTAATTTATTTATGTTTTTTTTTCTTGACTTGCCGTGTTTGGGATTTTGAAGTTTCCTTGAAGAATCGTCTACATGGAGGAGCACCAAACGGATGCACAGTGCTCTGCCACGTGTATATATCTTAGTTGAGATTAGGCAGAGATCAGTTAATATTACACTTGTTATGTTTAGATTGGTTGTTAGTGTTTCGTTGACTGTGTAAACTTTGCTTTTTTTTTTGCTTACCGCGTTATAATGCCAGCTTAAAAGTATAACGATTTTTACTTATGTTTCATGAACATGACGCGTGACGAGTATAATAATCAAACTCTATGTCATCTGTAAAAAAAGGGTACTTTGCTTTCATTCAGATTCATAGTATGCGTTGTCTCGTTGATTTAAAATCTTAAATCTATAATTTTTCAACCCTTAACTAATTTTTAATGTTAACTATTCATAGTCGTTTATGTTGGAAAATGCTTTTATAGTATGTTATCTGGATTCTGGACTGTATATACGAGCAGGGCCTGGCAGAAGCTGTCATGTAATAATGTTAACTTAACTAATACATTACAAAAATAATATTTAAGTTTTTTTACTAGATTTAATCATTTATCTTATAGAGTTTTAATTATTTTCTTCTCAATATTCTAGTGACAGAAATTGGTTTACATTACTGTTACAAACTTACAACTAAACGGTCAACTAACGCGCATTCTCAAATTCTTCTAATGCTAATAGTATTACGGTGTGAAATCCTTAATTACATTTTTTTTAGAATCTACCTAACAATTATTTCACTTGGATTACAAAATTGTTGCTTTGACCTTATTATATGCATTGTATCTTCATAAGAAATTTATCTTTATAATTAGAAATTCTTTTTCCTGACAACCTTGACCTTATCATACTTTTTAAATTGACCAAAACATTATTGTGATTAATTTTAATTGAACTAGTTTAGACAAGGCCTTGATAGGCCTTTCTTTCCAACTTTCGGTGGATGTGGTCTAAGATCACAACTTTTCTTATTTTGTTTAAGCCCAAAAATAACTTTGGTTTTTTTTTTTTTTAACGTCTATATATTAAGATGAGCAAACATGGTCATAATGTAATACACTTGATATGATGTAGGAACTAGAGCATAAAAATGAAGAGATGTTGATGTTAAAAGCTTGTTGCTTTGAGAGAAGATCAGCTGGTTGGTTTGCAGATCGTGGTACCCATTGAAACTTGACTTCTTCAAATTTCTTGCACCATTCCTTTATTTCCCATAACCAATTATAGGCTCCAAAGTTGATCGTTTTCCCCGTAAGAAGATTTACCAGTGATTGTGAATCACCTTAAAAAATTACTCGTCGATAACCTTTACACCAACTGTTTTGTAGAGCAATAGTAAAGCTTGAAATTCACTTTCAAGAGCATTTTTTGCAGCCCAGTGCTTTGCGTGACCTGCACCTAGAAAAATGCCTTGTTCATCTCTGAATAACCAACCTGCATTATTTGTTCTTCTGCTTGAGACATAGGATCAATCATAGTTGCATTTAATCCATCCTTGTGGGGGACGTTTCCATATCGGTTGTTGAATCAATGGCGCCATATTTATTTGTTGCAGTTGATTTTGTTTTTTTGAGACTGAATCAAAAGTATCCTGCCATTCCTTTGCATCATCTTTTGCCCCTTGTATTAGTTGCTTCCATGGAATTGTTTTCCTCTGGTAGGTGAGTACATTACGGCTCTTCCATAATCTCCAACGAATCCAAAAGCCGAATTGGTGGATGTGTAGAGGCATTGAACTTGGCCTCGTTAGTAATATCTCCATTCTGTCTTCAAGAGATAATGCCGGATTTAGTATGGACAGAGTTTGGTATCCTGATGCTCTCCACGTCATTTGAGCATATTGGCATTCAAACAACATATGTTCTATGGTTTCTTCTCCATTTTGGCATCTCAGACATTGAGAATTTCTTGTGATGTGTCTCTTTAGAAGACATTCTCCAATGGCCACAACTTTTGAGAGGATTTTCCAAAGGAAATGTTTCAGTTTAGGAGCTGTCTGAAGTTTCCATATTTTGGCCTTAAGTGTGATGTCACCAGGAGGAGCGAGTGGTCTTGTAGTAGTTGATGAATGTGTTGCAACCCAATAAGCCGATTTCACTGTGTATAGACCAGATTTGTTGTAATGCCATCCCAAAAAAATTTTTGTATTACGAGAATTTACTCTCATGGAAAGGATGATGTTTGCATCTTCTTCAACAACCAGGCTTCGAATTCTTTCTTCATCCCACAGGTAATTATTAGTGATCTATTCATTGACAAAACAATGTTCTGGAAATTGCTGCAGAGATCTTGGAGGTCTGGGTGGAGTAGTAGGGAGCCAAGGGTCAATCCAGGCGCTTACTGTTTTCCCATTTCCGATGTTGAATCTTAACCCCTTCAATAATAGGTCACGACCTTGTAGAAGAGATTTCCATATATAAGAGTTCTTCCGCCCTTTCTTCGCAGTTAAGACATTACTATCAGCAAAGTATCTTCCCTTGATGATTCTTGCCATTAAACAATGAGGATTTTGAAGAATTCTCCAAACTTGCTTTCCAAGTAAAGCTAGATTGAAATTTTCAAAATCCCTGAAGCCTAATCCTCCCTCTTTTTTTTGGAGTACATAGTCGGTTCCCAGAAAACCAATGCATTCCTTTTGTCTCGCCTCCTTTACCCCACCAAAATCTGGCTAAGATACCATTTATTTCCTCACAAATTCCTTTGGGAAGTTTGAACACATTCATCGAGAAAACTGGCATTGAGATAGCTACTGATTTTAGTAATATCTCCTTACCTCCATGTGATAGAAATTTTTTATCCCAACCTTGTGTTTTAGCTTGAACCTTTTCCAAAATGTATTGAAAGAGATCTGCCTTTTTTCTCCCTACTATCTCTGGAATTCCAAGGTACTTGCCTCCTCCACCATCATTGTTGATACCCAATAGACTACGCATTTGTGTCTTCACATTATGATGAACTCGAGATCCAAATGTGATTGCAGATTTATTGGTATTTATTGCTTGACCTGAGGTTGCTTCATACAACGAGAGGACTCTTTTAATAGCTCTGCCTGATTTTGGATTAGCCAATGTAAAGAACAGAGAATCATCTGCAAATAGTAAATGATTCACTGCAGGGCTATGGTTACTGATTTTTAGCCCCGGGATCTTCCTGTTCTCCATTGCTTTCGACATCTGATGAGAAAGAACTTCTGCACATAGTATAAAGAGGTATGGACTTAATGGATCTCCTTGCCTTATACCTCGTTTTGGTTGAATGAAGCCCATAGGAGTACCGTTTATTTGCACTGAATAAGTGACAGATGACACACATGTCATGATCCACTGAATCCACTTCCGATCAAACCCCATTCTTTTCATTGTTTCCTCCAGGAATCTCCATTCTAATCTGTCATATGCCTTAGTAATGTCTGTCTTCAAGGCCATATACGATTTAGATTGCCGCTTTCTTGCCTTGAGAGAATGATATAACTCATGTGCGACAATAATATTGTCTGATATCATTCGACCCGGTACAAATGCTGCTTGATTCTCTGCAACTCTACCATTGAGGTGCGGCTTCAGTCTATTCACCAGGATTTTTGAGATGATTTTATAGCTTACATTACATAAAGCTATTGGTCGAAAGTCTTTCATCTCTAAAGGTGGTGATACTTTTGGAATAAGACACAGATTAGTGTGATTGTGTTGGTGATCCAAAACTCCATGATCAAAAAACTGAGTGACTTCTTTGAGGAGATCCGGGTGTATATACTCCCAATACTTTTGGTAAAAAGCCGCAGAGAAACCATCTGGTCCAGGGGTTTTGTGGGCACCTATAGACAAGACTGCTTCCTTTATTTCCGACAGTGATACTGCTTTTGTGAGTTCAGTGTTGGTCACCTCTGATACACGTTGTGGAAAGTTCAAGAAGATTTCTTGAATATTGGATTCAGAAGTACCTTGAGAAGCAAATAGACCTTTGAAATAATTTTCTGCAATCCTGCCAATAGCTGAATCTCCTCGACTAAGGAGACCGTTTTTGTAACACCCCGACCCGCCGGGTCGGTTGTTACTAAAAATCAATTCCCGGTTTATTTAAATTAAACTATTATTTCTAATTAAACTCAATTCTAATCTTTTTAATCTCTTTTTAATCTCCTGCGAGCCCATTAATCCAACCCATTAAGTCAGCCCATCTGCTAATTATAAATAGTTCTCTAATCTCTCATTCTCCATTTTTGAAAAACCCTAGTCACATTCTTCTCCTCTCTTCTCCTTCTCTCAGCCACGCCATCCTACTTCTCTCTCTCACCGTGGCTCTCTCCCTCTATCTCTCTCTCTTTCTTTTCCTCTCTCCCTTGGCCGCTGCTCTTTCCTCTCCCATCAGCTTCGCTCCCTCTTTCTTCTCTCTTAAACCCTAGCCGCCGCCGCCTTTTTCCATGACGTTTTTCCGGCGAACCGTGTGGATCCACGAGACGAGTTACCTATCAATCTGTAGCCCCGAGTGTTAGCTTTCCAAGGAGACTGAGTTCATCCAGATCGGAGATCTATGCCAGGAGATATCGTCGTTTTCGTGTCGGGCGTCCAGATCTACTTTGTTGCTAAGGTGAGGATTAGATCTAGGGTCTTCTTTTTATTCATTTGTCTTCTGCTGGTGTGTGAGGTCTAGATCTGATGAGCATAGGCTGTTTCCTTGTGCATCTAGCTAGATCCATGTTTAAATCTAATGAAATGATATAGGATCTCATTAGAGGAAGAACCAACATATTTGATTGTTCACCCTGATGTGTGGTTAGTGATTAGTAGTGTAGCTAGATCAGGTGTTCATCTCGGTGGTGATGTGCCGAGGTATGGACTTGTTTGCTGGGCTATTGCTGTCTGTGTGACCAAAGCGGTAGTTCAACGGTGGGGGAAGGTACGCCGATCCTTCCGGAGTCTATATGACTGGAAGCCTGTTTGTGTGACCTGGCAATGTTGAACCTGTCTGTGTGACCTGGTGCCTGTCTTTGTGACCTGGTGATGTAGAGCCTGTCTGTGTGAGCTGGCAGTACCTGTCTGTGTGACCTGGCAAGGTTGGAGACATCACAATTGCTTGCTAGTTGTTTGTGCATCGCTAGGATGCTTGTGTGTTACTTGTTGGATTTATTCTTGACATGCTGGTTGGAAATAAATGAGTGGAAAGGGAGCCTGGTCTGCTTCTCACTGAGTAATCCCCATTACTCACCCCTCCTCTTCCCTTGTCTTATCAGGTGTAGGTGAAAGATCAGCTTAAGTCTACGTTGTTGATTGCTACCTGGACGTTTTCGATCCTGGCAGACCTGAGGCTCACCAACTGGACCAAACCAGGCGTCTGACCGAATGCGGTTAGATGGCCAACCTAACATGCCCTGTTTCTCCGGTTTTCTTAGGAAGCCTGGGATAGGGATGTTACAGTTTTCATCTTGAATTGAACTTAGTCTGTTCCAGATGTTTCTTGTCTTTGTGACAGAGTGATAGAACTTAGTGTTTCTATCTCCTTCTTGAAGCCACTTAATACGGCTTTTCCTTTTCCAAAAAGTCTCTTCATCGAGGTAAGCTTGATGTAGTTCTTTTTTGATATCTCTTCTTTGTTGTTGCGTGTATCTCCTAGAGGATATTGCTTTATCTAACTTGTACCGTAACAGAGATATTCTTTCTTTGGCATTACTGTAATGGTTTTGTTTCCATCTAGAAACTTGTTGTCGACACCGAGCTATTCGTTGGGATAAAGTAAGTCCCTCACTTGAGTTAGACTTCCACCCTCTTTTAATAGCTTCATCAAAGCCATCTTGCGATGATAAGCGGTCGTCATACATGAATTTACCTCGACGTTTTTGGGGAAGATCTCCTATGAAGCTGATTAATGGTGTGTGATCAGATTCATCAAAATCCAGAAAGTGTGTTTCAGAGTCTGGATACTTTGAGTGCCACTCTGAATTTGCCATAACTCGGTCTAAACAGCTAAGAATGTAATGTTGTCCTCTTTGACCAGCCCAAGAGAATCGATTTCCAACAGTTTTCAGATCACTGAAGTCACAATGTCGTACCATTTGTCTAAAATCTCTGAAGGATGCTTCTGATCTTACACATCTACCCTGTTTCTCTCCATTACTAAGTAGCTCGTTGAAATCTCCCGTGATAAGCCAAGGATCTCTTCTGTTTATTGCCAATCTTTCCAACCTTTCCCATAGATTGTTTCTAAAATTTGGATCAGGATTACCATATACAAATGAAAAGTAAAAGCTGATTCCATTACTTTTGATGAAACAATCTACAAGATTTGGAGATTGGAAATAAACACTTAAATCTACTGAAAGTTTCCAGAAAATAGCTAACCCCCCCCCCCACTTAAACCACACGGTGGAACTGATACATATTTGTCAAACCCCAAATCGCAACACAGATCTCTGATGTAATTGTCTTGTTGCTTTGTCTCTGAAAGGCAAATGATGTCCGGGAGAAACTGATGATGAATCTCCTTGCGCGTCGAACTCTAGAGTCATTGCCAATACCTCTACAGTTCCAAGCAGCTACTCTCATGGGGGAAGTGGTGGTTCAGGGCCCACCGCGCCTCCCACGGTCATGTTAGCGGCGGATGATTCTCCACCACTGCATTCACCAGCTTCTCTCACGTTCGCCTTTTTGAAGTCCTGATCCTCTATGATGTGCAGTTTCCTCTTGTGAGGATGATTTGCCATGTGTTCCTCCTCCAATGCAGGGAAATGCAGTATTGATCCCTGTTCTGCAGTAGCAAGGTCATCATGAAGGAGAACGATACCTGAGTTTACATTTGGTGTAGCGCCAGAATTCATGGTTTCTTCCAGAGGGTTGTCGGGTTGGTCATCACCATCCATCATGAAGTCTTATCATCTTCAGGTTCTTCTTATTCTCCTTGTAGGTTTTGATCCACCTCTTCCACTAGAGGTACATACCCATTCTGGTCTTCTTGTGCATCATGGTTTTGTTGATTTTCCTGCAGATCGTTTTCGTCAAGTTCTCTGATTTGTACACCTTGGTGTCTTCTTGGTGCATCTCCAGGACCGTCGTCATCATCATCATCATCATCATCCGAAACAATCACCCCTCCACCATTATGAATCAGGCAGTTACCAGAATCGTGAGTCAGCATCCCACATACTTCGCAGAATCCTCTTAATCTCTCGTAACGGAATCGAAGCAGAGTGTTGACTCCTTGTGAGAACTGAAAATGTCTCTGGAATCGCAGGGGACGTGTGATATCCCAGTTGACCCGCACTCGCGCATACTCTCTGCGTGCTACAGCTTCTTGATTGTAATCTACTTCCATCAACATTCCGAAAGAACGTCCGATGTGAGCAATTACAGCTTTGGTTTTTTTTTTTAACTTGCACACAAATTGTTTAAAATTTTAAGAGAGAAAAATAAAATAAAATAAAATAAAATAATCACATTTTCGTAAAACCATATAGAAGGTTAGTTAAAAACCAAGCGTTAAGTTTTCGTGAAGCCATTTCTATATTATATTTGGGAGATTAGATATTGCTATACAATTTATCATTCAATTTTTGCTCGCAAAAAAATTTGGTCAATAACTGAACAAACTACATTCATCTTAAGAAAATCAATCGAGTAACAAAAACATGAATTATGATCATGATGAAAAAAATATTCATCTTTTCTAAATCTAGAACTCGACTTAGAACTCATGATTCAAAATACATGTACACAATCTATAAAACCTCTAAGCCAGCTTGCATTTCACAAATTTGTCAAGTGATCTAAGTTCTAAAACTCAGGATCATTTTCTAACAAGAGACTGCTTATTGCCTTATTGGATTTTTGAATAAATATTGAATAACTAAGGGTCAGAAATCGTATATTCGTATTTGCAAACTTTTTTATTTATTTCTGTTTACAATACTGTATACCACCGGTTAAGCCGGTCAGAAATCTCTCATTGCCGCTTAAAAATGGCAGTCACTTCTTACGGTTCGTCACCTATCTTCCCGGTAATCCCGTCCTCTTCTATTTCACATTCCAAAGCTCCGAAAATAAAATATATAAATGTTTAATTTTTTTTTTTACATTGAAAGAAAAAGAAAAAAAAAGGCGAAGAAGCCAACAATACCATCCTTCCAAAATTCAAACTCCGTCTCAGAGACGGACCCACACCGATTAATCTCACGCGCCGCCGTACGCGCCGCCATTTCTGAACGATGGAACAGCCGAAAGCAGAGACAGGGGTTCCGGTCAAGGATCAGAATCCAAATCCGACGATGACCGTCGATCCAAAAGCCACGGTTCAGGGAGCAAAGGGAGTCGAGGACGCGAGCACCGAGATAGCATTGTCCGATGAGAATTTATCTCAGGTCGAAATCGAGACGAAAGGGAGCGATCCAACGGCGGCGCAAGCGCAACCGCCGATTCGAACGGGGTCTGGATCGAAGAAATCCGTTCATTGGAGCCCCGAATTGGTTTCCGGGTCTCAGGAACCGGATCAGAGAGCTGCTTCGTCTTCCCCTGCCGGATCTAATCCGTATGTTGCTCGTTCTCCAGCTGAGACCTCGGATCCTTCGTTGAAAGGTAATAGTGCAAATGGTGTTAATGTTTTGATTTTTACCCTTTTGTGATTTCTCTCTGTGTGTCTCAATTGGATCAGATACGATGGAGTCTGTGAAAGGAGCGCTTGGGAGATGGGGAAGGAAGGTTGCAGAAGCAGCGAAGAAGACGGAAAGCCTTGCCGGGAACACGTGGCAGCACCGTGAGTTTTTGAATTCGTATCTCGTTTGAATTGTATCTTCTCTGTTTGATATTTGCACTCAGGTTTGATAGTAGATGCTCCAGATTAGATATTATCGCAATGTTGATTCTTTCGAATCAGGAATTACAATGTGAACATTAACCCACCCCCAAAAAACACCCTTTGTTGAATAATGAGCTAAAACTTGTAGATACCAGTTCGATATTGGGCATGGCTATTACTTGTAATGGATAAAGCCTTTTGGCGTATTAATTACCACTTTAATCGAGCAAATATCTGATTTTTGGGATTGAGCAATGGAGATTGAGGGCAAATGTCTGATGACTAGCTAAAAGATCTGATTTTTGGGATTGGGGAACTTAGAACGCTTTAGTTTACATGTAAACTGTTTATTTGTGAACTCTAACTCATGTCTTCCTTTATTGGATGTGCTTTACTTGTTCATTTTGCTAGCATTTTTCATTCAAGAGTGATCTCTCTTATAATCTTCTGCTTCAATCATTTACATAAAGTCATTTCACTCTAATCGACTGAAGTTCTTAATGAGTTAGGATAATGTTTGAGCAATGGAGTTTGACGGGAAATGTCTAACGCGTGCATACACCTAGGATTGGCTGGAAAATTTGGATTTGGTGGATTGGAAAAACTTACACGATTTTAAGTTACGTTTAGAATGTTAATGTGTGAACTCATGTCTTCCTTGATTGTGGATGTGGTTTACTTGTTCGTTTCCCTAGCAAGTTTTCACTTAGGATTTATTTGAGTGATCTCTCTCTTATATTCTTCTATTTCAATCAGTGAGAACTTCTCCGAGTTTTGCTGAAGCTGCTATGGGAAGAATCGCACAGAGTACGAAGGTCCTTGCAGAAGGAGGATATGAGAAGATTTTCCGACAAACTTTTGAGACCGTTCCCGAAGAACAGCTGCTAAATTCTTTTGCATGTTACTTGTCTACATCAGCTGGCCCAGTCATGGGAGTTCTATACATATCCACAGCCAAACTTGCTTACTGCAGTGACAATCCTCTTTCATACAAAAATGGTGGTCAAACCGAATGGAGCTATTACAAGGTACTAATGCCATACATCTTGCATTTCAGAATTATAACCATTTTGAAGACAACATATTACAGCTGTGATCACTAACCAAAGCGACATCTTTTAGCTGTTAATCTAGTCAATGCTGAAGACAATGTCTTGTTATTATTTGTTCTGTAGTAACTAACATCAACTAGGAGCTGTCTTATAGTCATAAATCCATGGACTTTAGATTAAGTGCAATATACTTGCTACATTGACTATTAATTTAGACTTTGTGTCTTGTTTGTTAGATGCTTAAGACAATGTCACGTTGTGAACTTGTGATTTGTTAGTAGCATGCCATTAACTAAGGAGCTGCCTTATAGTAATAATCCCTTTAACAATCTTGAATTGTTCTGACTTCTTTACATTGTGTCTTATTCATCCGTAGCCATAAATCCATGGACCTTTTGTGTCGAGGATCTCAATACGATAGCATCAGCTTTAGTCTCTTGTTGCCTCGCAGCCATCTGAATGAGTGCAATGAACTTGCGACATTGATCATTAACTCGACACTTTTTGTTTCTGCTATGTTGAACAGGTAGTTATACCATTACATCAACTTAAAGCAGTGAATCCATCAACAAGCATAGTCAATCCTGCAGAAAAGTACATACAGGTAATCTCTGTAGACAACCATGAGTTCTGGTTCATGGGTTTCTTAAACTACGAAGGCGCCGTCACATCTCTGCAAGAGTCTTTGCAAGCCGGTGGTTTACGATCAGTGTGATGGTGAATTCTTTTGATGACCATATAAAGCCTCTTAATGATGAAACTCTGAATTATTTTGATCTGAACTTTTTTTCTCTCATTTTGCTTAGTTATTATCGTTTCAGAAGACTCGATTAACATTGTTTGCATAAATATAATCTCTAAAGATCCTATTTTTGCTATAGAAACTAGCTGAATCAAATTCAATGTCTTTTTTGTTTAATCTTTGAATCATTTTATGAGTACAGCTTAATCGCAATTCATTTTCATCCTCTCTATCCCTATGCTGTTATTATAATAGTCCAGATGTACACGACTCGGAGCTCCTTTGACTTCTTGAAACCATCGTTATTTCAAGTTTGGAAAAAGAGAAGTCATGAAAAAAGTATTGTTGATAAAAGTTTCTTCGACATCACTAAGTCGTATCCTTGATAATTAGTTGATGATATCCAATAAACTGCAAAAATGGAATGATTTTTTTCTACTATAATGAGTAAATGGTGAAATAAAAATCAAATATTTTTAAATGGACATTTTCTATAAAAAATGGAAAATAAACAACAGCAAAATTTTACAAAAGTTGGATCTGTTTCGTACTTCTTCGTTAGTCTCAAAGGTCAACAAAAAAACTCCGAGAATCGCACGGCAATGATCTAAAAAAATGATCTCTTTTTTTTTTTTTTGTAATTGTCAAATTCCCTCCAAAAAAAACACACAGTTGACTAGGAAAAAAGACAAAGATCCGATCTTTGGAACCTCAGTTTCGTCGCCATGGAAGCTCTTTCTCAGGCGATCAGCTCCGGCGTCTCCGTTCCTTACAAGAAGAGCTCTGCTCCAATCCAGTCACATGGACCCATCAGCTCGTTAATCCTCCGGAAAGCGAGATCTCCGGCGAATCCCTCACCGGTTTCTTCTCGTAGCTCGTTGATCCGAGCTTCATCGATTCAGCATAGCAAAAGCTCGGCATCGATCGATCTCAGCGATCCGAATTGGAAATCAAAGTACGAGAGAGACTTCGAGCAAAGATTCAGCATCCCTCACATCACTGATGTCTTTCCAGATGCAGAAGCAATTCGTTCTACGTTTTGTCTCAAGATGAGGTCAGTTACGGCTTTTGATTGATTAACTCAAGAAAAGTTGCTGCTTTTGATTGATTAACTCAAGAAAAGTTCTGCTTTTGTCTAAGGAAGTTTTTTGATTTTAGGTCTCCGACGGAAGATTTTGTTGGTGGTTACCCTTCTGATGAAGAATGGCATGGATACATTAATAACAACGATAGAGTTCTTCTCAAGGTTTGATTTTTACTGGAATTAGTGAGTTTGGTTTGATTTTTGGTCATTTGGATTTGAATTTGTGTATGGGTTTTTTTGTGGAATTAGGTTATTAGTTACTCTTCACCAACTTCTGCTGGAGCAGAGTGCATTGATCCTGACTGTTCTTGGGTTGAGCAATGGTAAAAAAAAAAAATTGAGTTTGGTGAGTTGTGGTTTTTTTTGTTTGTTTTTGGCTTATGAATTGTGATTGGGATCAATCAGGATTCACCGTGCTGGGCCGAGGGAGAAGATATACTTTAGACCGGAACAAGTGAAGGCTGCGATTATCACTTGTGGTGGTCTTTGTCCTGGTCTCAATGATGTCATCAGACATGTGAGTTTGTGTCTGAAACTTGAGCATTATACAGAGAAAGAGAGGGAGAGAGAGTGAAACCATTTTTTTGTTTATGTTATTAAAGTCTTTTGATTGTTGACTGGATACATTACAGATTGTGATCACTCTTGAGATATATGGTGTTAAGAACATTGTTGGGATTCCGTTTGGTTATCGAGGCTTCTCTGATAAAGATCTTACCGAAATGCCGGTATAGTTTGATTGTCCTCTTTGAACTTTGGAAATAACTCTTCTATTTTCTTTCTTGGCTTCTGTTTAAGTTATTATTTGCTCTTGATCTTTCAGTTATCAAGGAAAGTTGTTCAAAATATTCATCTATCTGGAGGAAGTTTGCTTGGAGTTTCACGTGGAGGTCCGAGTGTGAGCGAAATTGTTGACAGTATGGAGGTATCATTTGGTTTTCCAAGTCCTTAAGAAACTCTCTAAGATCACTACAGATTCTGAGTTCTGAGAATTGACTTTACTTAGGAGAGAGGAATCAACATGCTTTTCGTATTGGGTGGAAACGGAACTCATGCTGGCGCAAACGCCATACACAATGAGGTTTTTACTTAACACTTGATACCAAATGTTGTTCTTGTCAAGATAGCTTTGCTTTTTCTCCTTCTTTTTGAGTAGAGTATAGTAATCTTTGTTCTTGTAAAGATAGTTTCTCTTTCTTCTCTTGCGTTCGATTTCTAGTGCCGCAAAAGAAAGTTGAAGGTAGCTGTAGTTGGTGTGCCAAAAACCATTGACAATGATATTTTGCATATGGATAAAACTTTTGGGTTTGATACTGCTGTTGAAGAAGCACAACGAGCTATAAACTCTGCCTATATTGAGGTAACTTTCATGTACTCGTATTTTAGCTTTCTATGGATATTCACTAATTTGTCTATTTGCTTCAAGTACTTAACCTTTGCGTATGATTCATTTTCCGTATTAGGCACATAGTGCTTACCATGGCATGGGTATTGTAAAACTGATGGGTCGTAACAGTGGTTTCATTGCGATGCAAGCCTCTCTAGCAAGCGGACAAGTCGACATCTGTTTGATTCCTGAGGTTCTTCCTTTACTTTTGTTATTATTTTTTTCAATTTACAAAGACATGATTGATGACATTTTATGCATCTCTTTTATTCAAGGTTCCCTTTAATCTTCATGGGCCTAATGGTGTACTGAAGCATTTGAAGTACCTAATCGAAACAAAAGGCTCTGCTGTGATCTGTGTAGCAGAAGGAGCTGGACAGGTAAAACTATAAAGCAGTTTTTTTTCTCCACTTATGTTCTCTTTTGAAGAAGTTAAATTTCATTTTACGTATGTTGTTGTAGAATCTACTCGAGAAAACTAATGCCAAAGATGCATCTGGAAACACAATTCTTGGGGATTTTGGTGTGCACATCCAACAAGAGGTTAGATAGATAAGCAAAGATTGATTGAGACATCACAAGTTTCTTGCTTCTTCATGTTTTTTACAATCTATCTTCTTCTTTCTTGTTTTTGTGTAGACAAAAAAGTATTTCAAAGAAGTAAGTATCCCAATAGATGTGAAATATATTGATCCAACATACATGATTCGAGCTGTTCGTGCAAATGCCTCAGATGGTATCCTCTGCACCGTTCTTGGACAAAACGCTGTAAGTCACACATACACACACACACTTCTTCAAGTCACTCCTCTCTCATTGCTCTTTCAAGAAAATATTAGAAATGCTCAAATCTTCAAGCTTTTGATCTTATAAAAACAGGTTCATGGTGCGTTTGCTGGATACAGTGGAATCACTGTAGGCATCATCAACACTCACTACGCGTATTTGCCAATCACTGAAGTAATTGAATATCCAAAATCAGTTGATCCCAATAGTCGAATGTGGCATCGTTGCTTGACATCAACAGGTCAACCTGATTTCATATGAAAATTCTCTTCTTTCAATCTGAAACGTACCCAATAAAAAAGCCTCGAAATGTAATATGTACAGCCTTCTTGGTTCCTTAATTGATATGATGTATCAAAATCATATGATTTATTTAGTTTTAGTAAGAAAGAATTTGAATCAGTGAATGTAAGTTAAAAGCATTGGTTTCATTCAAAACATTTACCAAACTTTGTAGAGTTAATATGTGTTTCATCATCACTTGAGGGACCACTCTTTGTTTTTATTCAATTGTTCTTTGTCTCTTCTTTCAACTTCCTCTCCTGAATCTCTCTGTTCACGTTTCTCTACTTCAGATTGAAATTATTAGATCTGTTGTATTACAATGTGGTCCTTTGACTTATATGATCTATCAGTTTCCACCTGAATTTGTGTAATAGGTCCCTTCTCTCCCTTGTTTGTTTTTGCTTAAAATTCTTCATTGTAACATTGAAACGGTGACGATTTTCTAGTATGACCAAAAACTTGTTTAGTAGTTTGGAAAGTGTTAATGAATAATGATGTGTCATTCTCAAATTCAAATCCGCATAATATATGTTGACCAAAAAAAACTATCTACGGAAAAATATATATATATATAGAAACTGAGTGAGACAAAGGGAGAGAAGCAAGAAAGTGAGGGCTAAAGAGTAAAGAGAAGCAAAAAAATCAGTGAAGCCAGTAAGTTTGAAAGGTCCCCACACTTATCACTTCCTCAACATGCACTCTCCCCCCACACTTTTTCACTTTTTACATTTTGACCCTTGTTATTTTTTCTTTACCTTTATCCCCATTATACTTTCTTCTCTTTTGAGCTTTTCTTGTTTTCTAAATTTAAATTTTAAGAATAGTATACAAATAAATCATTAAATATCGATTCTTAAATCTCCATGTGTGGTTGATCAAAGGTTGACGATGTTACAGAAGAATTTTATACTAAGAATTAATTACCGTTAGGTCTAATTAATGTTCACGAGAACCAAAAACCTTCTTGTTTACATTAGAGATCTAATCTAATCTACTGGTAATTTCCTATGTAATTTTTAAACATGACATAAAATAAAAACAAAAACCTTATGGCTTAAACGTGTAGTATTAAACTTTATCATGTATTTAAAAAAATATATGAAAGCATAATAAATGGATTCCATTTCCATAATATAAGCTGACGAAAGTTCAATTTAAGATTATGATTAGACAAAGTACAGTGTCTTATGTGTTTGAGAATATTAATCAAAATCCGAAATCACTAAATAGTTAGTTAATTTTATAATTAAAAAGGACAAGGCATGCGGCATGCACCAACTTGCATACATGTTTTTTTTTTGTTTGTTAAAGACCAACTTACATACATTTTTTTTGAACACTTATGTATTATATATTGACCTATATTTTATAGATATGTATAATTATTCCGAACACTAAAGTTAAAAAAGTTCTGTCTGAAATCACGATGTCAAAAATAGATTCGATTCCGTTATTGGAATTAACCCCAAAAATAATGTCCTCATTTGATTTTAAATTCTAATTCGAGATATATTATATGTATATACTTTAGACTTATAGAACTCACTTACAATATATCAAAGTTAGATAAAATAGCATGTATATGATTGTATTCATTTGCTTTAGCCAGTATCATTTTGTAAATGGCAATTTTAAATATGATTTTATTTTATTTAAAATAAAAATTATTAAAAGAATATTGAAAACTATAACAAAAAACACCTTTAGAAAAAGTGTATGTCCATATATAAATTCAACTTTTTCTTATTTCTTAGACCATTTAAAATTGAGCAATTATACTTATATATACAAGTATATTTTTATCAATAAGAACAATTGCAAATATTAATTGATGTATTGACCCACCACAACCAATTTCAAAACACATTAAACCTTTTAACTAAAGAAAAAAAAATCCAAAAGACATTATTACTAGTTTGCAAATGAGTTTTGATGCTCTATGTTTAATTAAAGTCTTCTTTCACTCACTTTTGATTGCATGTGTAAATGATATATCATAAATTATTACTTCTCATTTTTTATTTGTTTTTATTATGTATTTACATATTTTATATACATATACTGAACTGTACATAGAGAGCCAAGTAAAACGATTCCATTTTTTTTTTGAATCTGTATTATATATACTTTTATGAAATTTTGAGAAATGGGTAGTTTTAATTGCTTTTGTATTATCCTTATCAATCACAGCTCTCTGCCATCATGCACATGACCAGTTAGTTGCTGTTGCGATATGCCTTTCGTCTCAAAATCTTCCAAAACCTCAAGAGCCAAATCTGAATACACATATGCACGTATATGTATATATTAATATATAAAATAAATATTTCGAATTCACATTTTAATACAACGAAGAGTACTAACGTTGATATCTCGAATATTTGAAAAATAGTATTTTCAAAATGTTATATCATCAGAACAAATATCAATATCAAAAGAGAATTTTGAATTTCATCCATAAAAATTAGAAAATAAATACAATATTAAACCTAAACGGCTATTTATAACAAATTAAAGTTAAAAAAATCTAAAATAACTTTGACCAAAACAAAATAAAAAAAAAATTTATCCAAATATACAAATACATAATCACTAAATGATGAAAAGATTAGTCCCCAAAATTTAGCTTTTTTTGTAGATATCATTTGTTCACTAATCGTTTAATCGACGTTGTCGATGATGCTTCTATTGATTCTCATGTAAACTCTCATTATTGAATATTTTGCTGAAAAGACCTACCAAACTAATTGTTAGAGGATTAATCTTCAAACATTGATCTCCAAAAGGTAAGCCACGTAACTCCAAAGTTTGTTTGAACACATGTAGTAATTTGACATGTTTCCCCTTAGAAACAACATTCACCGTATTCCTCTCAATGATATCACATGATGATTCACGTCACTATAAACTTCTCTGAAAGCTCTAACAGAGAAAATGAACACTATCCTAGACACATATTCTGCATATATATCATAAATTAAATCTCCAATATTTTTTTTTTAAATCTTTGCAGAGATCTTCACATGAAGCAAACGGGTATTCATCCGTCTATAATACGTTCGAACAACATGAAAAACGAAGAACTTAAGTTTTATAATTTATAAATATTAAACACGTAATTTTTAGATATACAAATATCAAAATTTCCTAGTTTTTTGTGTGGTGTTGTCGAAAATGTTGTTATTAGACAAAGATATAATGAATCTTCTCAGTAACATGTATGCTATCGAATTTGCTCTAGGATGGTGAAACAATAATGAAAAAAGTACAACCAGTTATACATGTCTTGTTTATATAATGTAGATGTGTTATTATGGAAAAGAAAGAGAGACATTTATGTAATATATACTACAATACAAACGAATACACATCGGAAGAATTTGAATTATACATTTTAAACTGAACGTAAACATATATATCAATGAGGAGTCATGAATTTTCAGTACTGGCTATAGATATTGGTCATATAAAGATGTTGTCGCCAATTATAGAGTGTATCCATTAATACTCACTTCAACAGAATTCTGCATTGCAAGGAGAATCTCATAAACATTTTTTTTGTACAAATTTAGTTCAACCAACTATTTTGGTTGGTCCAATTCATAAGTTTTTGTACTTTATAATATTGTGAACTTATTTTTTCCAATGATTTTTTGTGAAACCAACATGAAATTATGATCATATTCGTTTTGTAGTCAGTTAACTATAAAAATGGTGACTAATAATTAAATCATGTTTGTTTCACAGTCTCTAGTAACAACGATAATTATGATAAAATTTTGTTAATTTGCAGTCGCTGTGATACCTACAGATTTCAGCAACAAGTCATTAGTTCAAAACATTTAAATGTTTAAATCATTAACTATCAAATTTTTTTGTCATTGGTTGTTAAAACTTATCACATAAATTTGTTGTTGGCTTCTTGGTTCAACGACTATAAACAAATAAGATTTAGTTGTTTTTCTTTTTTTGAACAATAACATTTAGTTGTTGGTTGTGAAATTAACAATAAAACATAGTATTTAGTTGTTATCGTTGATTGTTAACGCTACTCATTATCGCTAAATGAATATCGTGTCATGTTAGTATTGTTTAAGGTGTTGTTTGATCACTTTCTTTGATCTTGACTACTGAAACTGAAACATTAAAACTGACCCACAAATTATGGTTTTCTAAAAACCATGTTCATATAATCAAAACATTTAGCTAAAATATTAGTAGAAAAATTCAAGTTGGTGGAGTAAATTTTTTACTAATCTCGCGAGACTTGTTATTACTATTTTTTTGGAAACATCAAAGTTATTACTAGTTTATTGATTTCATTAACTCTATGTAACCATTTGGTAAGAATCGACCTGTAATGTACGAGCAACAAGTGGAAGAAAATGGAGCTACTAGCCAAAATGTCAGGAAAATAAAATAATTAACATTTCTAATACAGTAGTATAATATAGCCTCAAAGTTGTCCTAATGGAAGTAAGTGAAGAAATTAAATTTTACATACAAACATGCATATATATACTTTGAAACACCCAAGAAGATGCTCATCTCGATCTAAGATTCAAAATGTTAATAGAAAATAAATCAGATTTATCTTCATTTGTTAAAATCATATTATGATCATTACCAGTTCAAATAAAGCCAATCACTACTTAAATCAAAATATTGGAAATTAGAATCTACTACGTACTAAACATTTCGTTATATATGTACTTGGAAGACGTACGTAATTGGTGGTCATCACGTTAACCTATTTAATATTAAGCTGCAAAGAATATATATATAATATATTAATATATAGCTTAGGCGAATATGTGAAAAAGGAAAGAACAAAAGAAAGGTAGTAAAAAAATATAATAAAGTAACAGAAGAGAAGCAGTAGATTCCCAAGGTTTCTTATGCTCAGAGATTATTATTCGAGTTTCTGAACACGAGGAGAGAGAGATGTTGACCGGTCGCATAGTCAAAACAAAAAGAAGTGGGCCCACTAAGTCCTCTTTTCAGGGCCCATTATGGCTTTCCCTTCCCCAATCCCCAAAACATGCATTTCTCCTTCAAACCAATTATATTATTTCTTCAAACCAGAAAAAATAAAACATTAACATTCTGATTTTTTTTTTTTGGTTCTATGTGAATATTAGCCAGTTTGAGTATCAACCAGGTAAATAGTACCATTTCTTTCAAGGAGAAGTATACACTATATATACTTCTTGTTTTTGAGTAGCAACCAGGTGAATAAGGTGGCAGACAAGATTTTGTAATTGTGAAATTTAAATTCAAGGTCACATTTGAATACCATAAACAAAATCATAAAGAAAATGGATTATCTTTCTACTTCTTATTTTCTTATATCTCTGATTTTATGTAGCGAAAACAAAAACAAAAGAAGTTCCTTGGAGCAAGAACATGAACCTAGGGATATGTCTCTCATCATCTTCAATAATGACTTATTAATTTTGCCGCCTTCAAAAGACCCCTCTTTATTTGTTTTTTTTTTTCTTTTTTCTCTCTCACAAAACTCTCATTTTCAATCCAATTTTCTGATTGAAGATGAGAAATCAAAGAAAGAAAAAAGAATATTTATGTAAAACAAGGAATAAACCAAAACTTAAAAAAAAGAACCTCAAATGTTCATGACCCTTATGGATTGAAGTTGAAAAAGCAACGTATGATGACTCTTTTTTTTCTCTCTCTCTCATTGTTTTCTCCTCCTCTTGTTGCTAGTGTTGTTGTTGTTGTCTGGACTACTCTGTGAGGAATTTGTACATGACTCAACTGTTCTCTCCTCACTCTTATAGCTCAAACATGTTGCTTCCAACACTCCAACAGGACTCTCCGGTACCACTCTTGCCACTAATCGCGGCTGCTCCGGTGATAATCTAGTTCCCGGCACACTCTCCTCAGTGAGATTTCTCATCAGATTCAAACATCTCTCCACTCTCTCCTGCTTAAAGAAGAACAATGATCCACTGATCAAATTCCAACGCTTTGATCAAATATGCGTTCTTGATCAAATGTGTGTTCTTGAAACAGCAATTTGGTTTATGCGCTTTCATACCAAATGTTAATGTGAAAGTTTGCTTCTTTTGCTAATAATATTAGATGGGTTTTACCTGCTTAACATATGTGAGATTAGACATGGCCTTTTCGTCATCAATGCACTTTATTTCTCCTGAAATGGAAACAGACACTGCCGCTGCTGCAGCTATCTCAGAAGGCCTGAAGTCTAAGAATTCAATTGCTGCATTCAATTTTTTTTCAAACATAAAAAACCACATCAAAGCCTTCCTCAAAATAGAGAGCAAGTAACAAGGAAAGAACATTATAGAGCTTGCTTTCGATCAATAAAAGACGCACCTTTAGTGGTGTTCAAGATGAATTGTGACGATCTATAGATCGTCTTCTCTGATACGTGACCGCTGATCTTGTAAATGAAATAATCAATGAAGGAGAATGGAGTTAGAGCTTGCAATCTCCATTTCAATGTGTTGAGTACCAAAAGTTCCATCCTTTTTATTGTTTTGGCCTCGAAAACAAAGCTGGGATCTCCCACCTGCTCATCACAACCATTAGCAAAACTTCGGATATTTCGATTGTGTTCGTAAGATTGTGCTTGTTTAAGGACTAAATGTGTGTTGCACCTGTAAATCAAGAGTTTGAGGCACATCTGATTCTTCCATTTTAGCTGCTAATGATAAGCAAGAGACAGCTAGCAACTGCACAGCCCAAGCCTTGTCTTTCTATGCAATCAAAACACACACATACATACACGATTTAGTGAAAATTGTCTCGGATATTCGAAGAACCAAACAGAGACAAGAAGATGAATCAACTTACTGGCAATTCATAGGATGATAAGAACCGATCCAAGTAGTTCATGGATAGATATATGCATAAAGGTCCAAAATTGTAATGAGCACAAACCTGTTTCAGACAATAAACAATTTGGCATTAAAGACAGAACATCAGTTACTCAAATAGATCAAAACATCAATCTATTAAGAAGATCCAACTGATCTCAAAACTGAGTTTTTTCCATTTCAATACATCTGAGGATAATAATAATAATCAGGAGCCTCTTTTAAAACCCCAATATGAATGATCTATCAACTGGCCAAGAGAAGAAACTCAAAATCAATCAAAACAAAAAACAAAAAGAGACCAAACCAGATTTGAGATTTTTGATATATAATCAAAAGAAAAAAAATCTCAAACCTTCAAAATCCAATCCAGAGCTTGGTTTCTAACACGCAACTCCGAATCCACAGAACGCAATCTCTTGAGATAGCCAGTTCCGGGCAAAAACTCAATCTCTCTCTCCAACATCTCTTTGATTCTGTCTTCTCTCGACGACGATGGGGAACCACCCATCATCGGAATTGATCCGTTGCCGTCAAAGTTATCGTCTTTACTAAAAAGTTCATGGTTATCGCTCATAAATCCGCCGCCACAGTTGATTTCATCGTCGTTGTCAATGATCCATGAATCGCTGGTTTCTCCACAAGCGAGATTATCTTCCATGGGTTTGATTTTTTGTTTTGTTTTTTGTGTGTTTTTAGTAGTCTCTTTATCGTTAATGGGGGCTCAAAAGTTTCAGAGCGTTCGGACAATAAAGTGAAAACTCAAGAAGCAAAAGTCATCAAGTAGGGAGGTTTCTGAGGAAGTTATGTCTCCAGAGCTGCGATTTTCAGTGGAGAGAGAGAGAAGAGAGAAGAGAGGAAAAGAGAGAGAGAGGTTTATGCAGAGGAAGTGGGTGAATGTGTTTTAGGGTAGAGAGGGGAGAGTAGTCCACTCCCTAGAGTCGAAAATGGAATACACAGAATATACATTAAGAGAATTTTGGAAAATACAATCAAATAAAAATCATTATGTATAATATTATTTCTGAAAAATAAAATAATGTTTAGGCTAAATTTAAGACTGTAGGATGAATTACCTTAAACATGTGCACCTTAACTTAAGCAACTCAGTTTGTGTCGTGTGTAATTCGATTTAAGCTGATTAATAGCATCACATAATTTAGTTTAGGTGAATCGTGTGCCACTAAACATTTGTTTTGGTTTTTTATTCTCTCTTTAACCATAAGTCCATATCTATCAATGTTTGGACATAGCCACATTAAAAATGTCCAAACAATTTGATGGATCATATCATTTTCAGCTTGTGTTTCTCTCATACACTTTGATCACTTGACAAGTTTAACTCTGATTTAAAAAATATTTGCCGATGAAATGGTTGAATAGTTTTAACAAGTTGAATCCGCCTAGCATTAAAATGGGTCGATCCCATATCAAGATTTTGGATCACGTATCACATCCTTTTTCGATTTGTCAATTGGGCAGAGAAGATTAAGGAGAAAAATAAAGAAGAGAAAGCGGAGACAAACAAGTGGAAGAGAAGCTCCTAGTACATAGTAAGTGTGTAGTATATCGTGCTCAAATCCTTGACCTTCGATTTGCTCACTTATCTAATTGATACGCACTAAAGAAAGTAGAATGAAGAAGATCGCAGAAAGAATATGAATCACACACAAGATTTGTTTACCCAGGGTTCACTTCCAAATCGGAAGCTATGTCCCTAGAGCTTGACGGCACAAGCAAATGATTCCACTAGATAACAACTTGTACAGAGAGTTTTCCCGAGAAGACGATACAACAAAGACTCAAGAACACCTCTCAGATCTCTCCAGCTCTCGACTCTCACTCTCTCAATGTTATCCAGATCTAACTAACAGACTAACCTTATCCTCTCATCTAGATAGAGAAGAACCGACTCACCTTAAGCTAACCAGCTCAACAACCAACTTGGTTATCACCAATTAACTCCTGAATCAATTAGGCATATAACCAAACCGGTATACACTTAATTAAACCTATGATGATATCATATCTTTTCCAACAATCTCCACCTTGATATCAACACAGTTTTATGTCTGTATCTTATGACGTCAAGCGTAGCCATTCTCTCAGCACCTGGCTACTCTGAGCATAGCTAAAGCCTGCTCAAACTTTTGTACTGGTATCACCTTCGTAAGAATGTCAGCTGGATTCTTCGAAGTATGAATCTTCTCTACTACTACTTCTCTTTGTTCCACTGTATCTCTGACAAAATTCATCTTCACAGCCATGTGCTTGGTCCGCTCATGAAAAACATTGTTTTTGGCAAGACAAATTGCACTCTGCGAGTCACAGTGAACATTCACGATGTCTTGCTTAAAACCTAACTCTTCTGCCAAACCCCGAAGCCATATTCCTTCCTTTATGGCCTCTGTCAAAGCTATATACTCTGCCTCGGTAGTCGACAACGCAACAATATGCTGAAGACTTAATTTCCAACTCACGGTGTTTCCTCCTGCAGTAAACACGTAACCAGAAGTAGATCTTCTTTTGTCCAAATCACCTGCGAAATCTGAATCTGAGTAACCAACAATCTTCATATCTCCTGTGCCTTTCTTAAACACTAGACCCTTATCCTGAGACCCTTTCAAATACTTCAGTATCCACTGAACTGCCGTCCAATGTACTTTACCAGGATTACTCATAAAACGACTTACCAACCCTATAGCAAAAGCAACATCTGGC
This sequence comes from Eutrema salsugineum, assembly GCF_000478725.1. NCBI lineage: Eukaryota > Viridiplantae > Streptophyta > Magnoliopsida > Brassicales > Brassicaceae > Eutrema > Eutrema salsugineum. The sequence goes on from NW_006256867.1 coordinate 1,004,527, forward strand.
CTTGTTCCTATCATGGCATACATGATACTTCCAACCGCATTGCAATAAGGTACCTCACCAGAGCTTTCTTCACCATCCTTTAGAGCTGCTAGTTTAAAGTGTGATCCTATAGGAGTAATGACTGACTTTGCTTCATCCATCCTGAACACTTGAAGGACTTTCCTGATGTAGTTTGACTGAGATAAAGTAAGGACTCCACCTTTTCTATCTCTTACTATATTCATCCCCAAGATTCGCTTAGCTGCTCCTAAGTCTTTCATTTCAAACTCAGTATTCAAAAGTCTCTTAACCTTTTCTATTTCGACCATACTCTTAGACACAACCAGCATGTCATCAACGTATAAGAGTAAGTAGACATATACCTCATTCTCCAGCATTTTAATGTATATGCACATATCGAAATCACTTTTGACGAACCCATGCTTGATCATGAATTGATCAAAGCATTTGTTCCACTGTCTGGGGGCTAGTTTCAGTCCATACAAGGACTTTTGAAGATGACACACCTTATTATTCTTTCCCTTTACTTCATACCCAATTGGTTGTTCCATATAGATGTCTTCCTCTATGCTTCCATGCAGAAAAGCTGTTTTACGTCTAGTTGCTCTAGTTCTAAGTCCAGGTCGACAACAATAGACAACATCAGCCTTATAGAGACATGCTTCACAACTGGTGAGAAAATTTCCTGGTAGTCTATACCCTCTCTCTGAGAATAACCTTTGGCTACCAGTCTAGCCTTGTACCTACGCTTCTCAACACCAGGTATTCCAGGCTTCAACTTGAACACCCATTTGCACCCTATCAACTTTTGACCTTCTGGAAGATCACTGAGAGTCCACGTCTTGTTCTTACTCAGCGATCTCATCTCTTCATCACAGGCCTCCTTCCATTTATCCCAGTTTTTACTTTCCTGAGCTTCAAAATAGTCTCTCGGTTCCTCTGACTCTATTTCTTCAGCTACGGAGAGAGCAAAAGGAACTTCACTGTCATCATTGAACCTTGCTGGTTTAACAATAACTCAACGTTCACGATCTCTGGCAAGTTGGTAGTTAGTCAGATCCACTTGTTCACTTCTAGAGTCTTCTACATCATCTGACTGAGCTTCGATGACTCCACCTTGTTCTAGATTCTCTTCGTCAGTAGTACTAGAACCTACAGAATCCTCTGTAAATCTAATAAGAACCTGGTTCTTTCCAGTAGCTTCGTTATTCCCAGGTGACTCATTTGATTTAATGTTCTTCATTAAGTCCTTATACATCACGTTCTCGGTGAACACAGCATTTCTACTGATCACACACTTCTTTCATCTATGAGCCAAACTTTATATCCCTTCACGCCAGTTGGATATCCAATGAAGACCCCTTTTAGGGTTCTAGGCTTCAGCTTCCCTTGATCCACATGAATGTATACCACCGAACCAAATTTCCTTAAGTGTCGATACCCTGGAACTCTTCCCAGCCAAATTTCCTTAGGAATGTTGAAATCATTTGCAGATGACGGATTCCTATTGATGACATACACAGAAGTAGCTACCGCTTCTGCCCAAAACTTTTCTTCAAGCCCTGACTCATTTAGAAGTCACCGCACCTTCTCCATAATAGTCCTGTTCATACGTTCAGCAACTCCATTTGGCTGTGGAGTGTATGAACAGGTCCTATGTCTTTCTATCTCATGCTCCTTGCAAAAATTATCAAAGGCTGAGTTGCAGAACTCTAAGCCGTTGTCTGTTCTTAGACATTTCACATTCTTACTTGACTGATTTTCAACCAGAATTTTCCATTCACATAACTTGCTGAACGCTTCATCCTTTGTCCCTAAAAAATAAACCCAGACTTTTCTTGAATGGTCATCGATCACTGATAGAAAATACTGCTTCTTCGAGAGTGATAGTTGAACGTTCGGAGACCCCCAGAGATCTGAATGGACATACTTTAAGACCTCCTCAGTGTTATGTTTCCCTACACTGAAACTCAGTCTTTTACTCTTGCCCATAACATAGTTCTCACAGAACTCCATTTCGGTAATTTTCTTCTTATCAAGAACTCCCTTCTCAACTAACGCCTTCAGGTTCTTCATACTGGTGTGATCCAGACGACCGTGCCATAAGGCTGTTTCGTCTTTCTCAACAGCTGCATTTGATTCTCCAGTGACTGTGACTCCATCAAGTAAGTACAGACTTCCCTTTAATGTCCCTTGAAGACCCAGTTTTCCATCCTTGTAGAACTTGACCTTGCCTCCTCCACCTTCTTGCTTAAATCCCTGCAAGTCAAGAGTAGATACTGAAATCAAATTTCTTTTAAGATTCGGGACATACCTGACATTAATCAGCCGCTTGATGTTTCCTCCAGTAGTGTTGATTTTGACTGTGCCTATCCCTTGTACCGCGACTGCTCGATCATCAGCTAACAGCACTTAACCACCAACACTCTCAGTTATCTCCTCAAACCAATCTCGTCTTGACGTCATATGGTAGGAGCACCCTGAATCGATCACCCATTGATCCTTTGGTGATTGGTCAGAGATAGACAAGGCATCTATCTCTTGCAGTTTATCTACCATTACAGCTGCTTCTCCTGATTCAGTCTTCATCTTCCTCTTTCGAGCATAGCAATCTTTCTTGATGTGTCCCTCCTTCTTGCAGTACCAGCAAGTAACTCTGGAGCTGGATCTAGATCGAGATTTATTTCTGTTCCTTCTGTTGAATCCTTCACGTTTCTCTGACCTCCCTTGTGCCATATGTGCTTCGCCTGCTCCTTGTGACGTGCTAGAGGTCTTGGACTCCAGCAACTCTATCTCCTTTGACTTCGCGGAATTTTTAACTTCTTCTAAAGACAAAGTATCTCGTCCGTACTTCAGTGTTTCTTTGAGCTGATTGTCCTGAGATGGTAAGGAGCTCAGCAGCATGATTGCCTGCACTTCATCAGAAACAGAAACGTTCACATTACCTAGATCCGCAACTAATTTCAAGAAATCATCTATGTTCTGATCTATAGTCTTAGATTCTACCATCTTTAACGTATAGAATCTATGCTGTAGATGAATTCGATTAGGAAGAGTTTTGGAGAGATACAACCTTTCCAGAGTTGACCATACTGATGCAGTGGTTGTGCACTGACACGCATCTAGCTTCCTCAGGACGTGATCTCCAAGATTTAGAGTCAAAATATCCATCGCCATCTCTGCCTTCGCAAGACGATCCGCCTCAGCTTTTGCCCGATCTGCTTCCGCCTTGAGCTGTCTTGCTTTGAAGTCCTCCTTTTCATCACTCTTTATTGTGATTTCTTCAGTACCAGAACTCGATTCTGGTGTTGTTTCCATCAACGCACCCTTCAATCCGAGTATCGATAGATGTGCAAGTATTCTTTTCTTCCACATCGAGAAGTCGCCTTGTCCATCGAACACCGCTACTTCGATGCGAGCATTCGACAGTGGTTTCCCCATGGATTCAAGCGAATCTGGATCTGATACCACTTGTAGTATATCGTGCTCAAATCTTTGGCCTTCGATTTGCTCTAAAGAAAGTAGAATGAAGAAGATCGCAGAAAGAATATGAATCACACACAAGATTTGTTTACCCAGGGTTCACTTCCAAATCGGAAGCTACGTCCCTGGAGCTTGATGGCACAAGCAAATGATTCCACTAGATAACAACTTGTACAGAGAGTTTTCCCGAGAAGACGATACAACAAAGACTCAAGAACACCTCTCAGATCTCTCCAGCTCTCGACTCTCACTCTCTCAGTGTTATCTAGATCTAACTAACAGACTAACCTTATCCTCTCATCTAGATAGAGAAGAACCGGCTCACCTTACGCTAACCAGCTCAACAACCAACCCGGTTATCACCAATTAACTCTTGAATCAATTAGGCATATAACCAAATCGGTATACACTTAATTAAACCTGTGATGATATCATATCTTTTCCAACAAAGTGAAAAAGAAGTTAAATTCAGAAATTCACTACATGTTGAAGAGAAGAGAAGCTCCTATTACATATCTTCTGATACACTACTAAAATATATTATTTAAACCTATAGTAGATGATGATCATATATTTTACGATCAGCGAATCTAATCTCATATATTATTTTTAACTTAAGCGAAATATTCCAGAAAAAAAAACTCAACGACAGACAATTTTACACACTCTACAAATATATATGATGGACATTTTTTCTCTGCACTCTGACTGCATCACATTGCACCACGATGCAACGAATGGACTTCCAATCAACTTGCCTCCACAAATCTGTAATAATTCACATTCTCTAGGATTAAATTCTTAAATTTGATGTAGAAACATTAATTTACATTTGATCAAACAACAAACCAAATGACTTCACCAATTGCAATGAGTTGGATTTAATTTTAAAATTAGAGGTTAGAATAAATTATAAATTTATCAATTTATTTTATATCATATACCATACCATGAATTCCAAGTTTGAACCGTGGAAATATGTATAATGGAGGAGATGTGCTTGACCTTTGTCCCCTTCACTACAAATTGGATGACGTTACCCTTTGAGTACGTACGAATCACACATTCACACTTATTCCAAATAATCCGTGAGGAAAATTGTTTTTTTGTTATGGAGTTTATATAAACAAACACAGAAAAAGGGCCAAACTTTTAAATTAGTTTTTAATGTTGGCACATTAACATTTTGGTAACTATAAATGGTTTGAAAGCTGTAGCCTGTAAGTATTCTACATTGGTGGTAAGTCTTTGGATTTTTGTGATCTAAGCATATACCATACGACTTATTTAGCAATGATGATTACTTGCCAATATTAATCTCTTAGCTGGCTTTTACCTATACTACTCAAAATTACTCCCATTCTATACTTACATTTTCCCTCTAGCACCGTATCCACCTGTTAAAGACCTAAATCTTTTGTTTGAAACTCAAAAATTAAACCACATTTTTTATCAACCAAGTAAATAAGACTCGACTAATTTCAAATTGAGTAAATCGACCGGAATTGCTCACACACCTAGTTTTGTCAACTAGGCTTATAGTCCAACTCTGGCTAAGGGCTTGACTGGTTTAAACGCAGCGGTTGTGGTTACGAGTGCAGGAGTTTGCGGAAGCGGACGGTTGCGGTTTTGAGCATTATTCAGCGGTTTGCATGACTGGTTAAATTTTTTAAGGCGGATCTGTTTGCGGGACAATTTTGACTGGCAAACCAGCGATTGTTTTAGCGGTTAAACATAAAAATACAAAAATAAACATCATATATAATTATAAAACAAACAGAAAAACTATATTATTATGATTAATATCAAAAGCAATAGTTTAAAATAATTAATAAATTATAAATAAATATTAAATAATTATTTTAAAAATTAAGAAATTTTATTATAATATATTTTATTTCAATTATTGGGAACATCACTCAAAGTTGTGTCTAATAATGTAACAGAGTGGAAAAAATTTGCTCCAATACGTGGATCTTCTGGATTTTTCTTATGCATGATGTAAAATTTTTTCAATTGATCTAATCGATTTTTTACACGATCCCAACTCAAATCAACTCCAAAATGCACATTAGTATTCTTCAAAATACGTTCATTCTGGAGTGCACTCAAAAATCTAGGATATTTATCTTGATTTTGTTTTTCCACAATGATCCGTTGAAATAACGCACATGTCATCTCGTTTGATCATGTAACTTTCTGAAGAAAAAAAAACAAGAATTATAACAAACTAATTTTGTAATTAATAAGATGCATATTTATAATTTCTTACTTTAAATTTAAATGTGGAAACATAACAATTAATATAAATAAATTAAACTAAAGTATTATGGCACTAATGTTTGTATCTTAATTTTCTTCAACTGATATGGAAAACCATGATTATAGACTAGAACTTGATAAAAAAAGTGAGAGGTTAGAGTTTATATATATTTAAGAGAAGATTAGTAGGGTTAGGATTTTATAATTATTTTTAATGTGATCTTTTTTTTCTAGCGTAAATTTATTTATTTTTATTTTTTTACTCAACCGCTACCGCCCGCAACCGCAAACGCTGGCGGGAAGCAGCTTTTGGATTTCACCAGTATAAAACGATACAGAGCGGTTTGCAGCGATTTTTATGATTGTGATAAAACGCCATTAACCGCTACCAACCGCAAACGCTGCGTTTGCGGATGATAGCGGATGAACCAATCAACACCTAAGTCATAAGCAATGAATCGCAAGTTCCGATTGTTTCCCGTTGTTTTGGCCTTAAATCCACCATTGTAATTCCCATCTCCTTCTTAAGATGAATTTATTAATGATATATATACAGTATATATATATATACTAAATGAAAGTAGCTATTCTAACCTTTTTGTTTAAGATGCCATGTCAGCAAATTAAGTTCAGCGTAAAAATCATCTACCCAGAGTTTGAGACTAGATTTTAGGCGATAAAAAAAGTATGCATCACGTTTCACTTATTTCTTTATGATGCCCAGTCTTCTCATTGTCTTATGACTACTTATGGAACCGCCGATTAACTTTCACTTATGAAACCTATTGAACGCGGGGACGATATTTGGATCGTCATTCGAGACCTCCGGATCGTCAAAGACGAACTCTGGATCGTTATTCAGGACTATCTGATCGTCATATATGATCTCTAGGTCATTATTCATGACTCTTATATCGTAAAGACGATCTCTGAATCGTTACTCGGGACCTACGGATCATCAAAGACAATTTTTAAATCGTTACATGTGATCCCTAGATCGCAAAGACGATCTCTGGATTGTTATTCGAGACTTATGGATCGTTAAAGACAACCTCTAAGTCGTTACACATGATCTCTATTGTTAATAGTATTCATATATTGAACATTCTTTATTTTAAATGTTTTTCTGTAGACATTAAGCAAAAAAAATTAAACAAAAAGCAACTTAGCCATAAACTGAAACGTTAGATCCTTTGTTTCAACTAGAAGCAACAAACAATCCGAAAAAATACACATAGTAGAATAACAAAGTCGTTCAAAGCATGATTACGCACAAATACCACTCATCCCAGAGCAGCGTGGTCCACACTTCACACATGTTAACCACTGCATACCGCCCCTTTGAAGACTCTCGTAGATAGGGTATTCTACAAGGTAACTCTTCTCCCCCTCCCCTTCGTGGCAAACAACTATCTCAAGCATCTTCTGTGCAGAGTCCATATCTTGCGGAAGAAGGTTTGCGCATCTTCCGAATATCATTCCACATATTTGGTCAGACATACAATTCATTTGACTGAAAAGTGTGATGACGTCTTTGATCTCATCACTGCTCTTTGCCAATTTATTAACGAAACACCCAAAGTGGGTAACATCAGGCTTTAACCCATACTCCCTCATCTCTCCAACATGTTGAAGGCTTACTCCATAGGGGTATTGCACTGAGCATGCGCATAGAGCAATGCTCAGAAAATTGTGAGGGTCGGCTTGATCTTTGTCCTCTCCATCTTAACAAAAAAAGTGATCGCCGTTTCCAGAACGCATGTGGCATAAAGGAACATCACATTTGTCCATGCGTACAACCCCTTCTTTTCCAGCCTTTCAAATAGGAGAAAGGTGGTGGCTTCATTATTCGCCATCCTTGAGTACAAGCTTATGAGCATGCCCACGTAAATATCCGAGTCTCAAGTCCAAAGATGACAACGAATGCATGAATAGCCATAGCCATTTATCTTCATTTTAAATGATCAAGTCATTGATGCATATTGTCGAAGCAATAGTGCATTACACTCATCAGCCATTTCTGCAAAATGTTAAAAAAACACAAACATATTAGAACTGTTTGCTTGCTTCTGATGTTCTGATGATGAACATGTCATCTCAACAAGTGATTCAACAGTTTCGTTATTTCTAAGTGAGTTTCGGCGCTAGAAAAAAAACATTATCTTGTATAAATTCAAGTTTTGTGCATTTCTGAAAAAAAATACAACATATTTGAAAAAAAATTAGAAAATCCAAAAAAAGAAAACAAAACGCTATTTTAAAAAATACCTTCCTTTTGCATTTTTCCTTAAATTGTTATATTTCGTCGGTTGTAATGGAGTGTAGTTGTCATTTTTGGTTTTTAGTTTCAGATGTTTTGCATTTTTTGATTTATCTATTATGTTTCAGTTGATTTTCTGAATACATTTTCTTTAGTTGATGGAATCGATTTTCTTCTTTTTCTTATTCTTTTGAACGTCTAATAATTTATTTATTTTGTTATTACAGCCACATTGATAACTTATTAACTTAAAACTAATTAGGTGGTTCATAAAAAAAACTCAAAAAACGATAGTCTGAGGTGTTCGCCTAACCTTCTGGGCTGGAACCTGTATATCATCTCTATACTTAACTGCAAACAATTATATCAAAAATATATCGACAACTTTGAGTTTTATAAATATGTAATAAAAACGAGTAAGAAGTCGACCACTTCAACTAATTTTTGGAAAAAAATATGACAGCATTTACCAAACTAACCACAATACCGCATTTATACTAAATGCATTTGCATCGCAATGGTACACTTATATCACTATAATTAGGTGTTGTCTGATTTGAAAAAAAAATTTGTGCCCCACAATTTCCGACATGAATTTTGATCAATAAGATTCAATCTAATCACAGCCCAAAAATTCCATCAGGGCCTTAAGGAAGCCCAATAATTAACTAGCTAATAGCCCATTAGCTAAAACCCTAGTATCTTCCTCTGTATATATAATTCATCTTATGCACGGAAGAGTTTCATATTGAGATCCGGCAAGAATTGAAAAACCTAATTATCTCTCTCTGGTTCTTGGTTTATAATTTTTCATTTTCTTCAATCGTCTTCTGTTAGAAACCCTTGATTTGCATTCGTTTTTCTTATAAACAAACATAAAGGAATCTTTAGATGTTTCAGATGATGTCTTTATCTTTAGGGAATGTTAGATTGCTCCTGGTTAGTGCTTAATCTCGTGGTTTTTGGTTCAATATGGAAGAAGTTATATGGAAATTTTCTCACTTATGGTTGCAATGATGATACCTTTATGATTAATTGAAAGCGTTTTAAACGCTTAATGAACGGTCGACAAAATGTCGAACCTGAGCGGTTAGCTGAGCAACCATTTTATTTTCTTTCAATTCTGCTAAAAGGTTTTATTTCTCTGTCCTTTTTTTTCGTTTTTTGGTTGCATTGATGTGAAATTTGTTACCATGATGTTTTGAAAGTATTGATGTGTACTTAACGTCGACCCGAGAAGACTGAATGCGTTTTTAACAGTTTTTGTATTGTGAATTCAAGAACACTTAATTTTGCTTTTAAATTTCGAGAAGAGTCAATATTATACTTCCAGGATTCACATTAACCAAACACAACACCTTCCATGAACCGCTCTCTACGTTATCAATTGAAAACTGTGGGAAAACAAAAAAAACGAAAGAAATTTTATTTTTACTGGATGATAATCACAAGTGTAAGCAACCATGAATTGTGAAAATGGTTTTTTTTTTTTTTCGTTTATATTTTCCCTAATTGAGGAAAACGCAAATTGAATGATATGTAAATAAATCCAATTTTTTTGGTTTCCTCTTCAACCAAGTTTGAGTGAATGTTGAGATATTCAGTATTTGGTACAAATATAATGGACATCAAATTTTAAACGGACCGCGTGAGCCCATATATTATTAACACCTCTTATTCATATGAACTGAAGATGTTTCAAATTTGCATGCGTTGGATATTGAAATTGTATATTTGGACTTGTTCTAGTTCGCGCAGTGATTAGAACGTATTAAAATGTGTAATAGAGTTTTGGTTCTCTAAGAGATGTTCTGCGCTTACCAGGAGAAATTTATCTTTCCTTTTTCTCCGTAACATTCAAAACATTCAAACACGAGTAACAATTTATGTCACTATTAAGAACTCTTATATTTGTGACTCCAAAAGAAATGATCCATATTTGTGTAAATTGTTCATGTTGGAAAACTATCATTGTATCCGCGTTTGAAATGAAAGTGAAATTTTCAAAATTACATGATTAATCGTTTCTCCTCAACGCCACAATTTCAACTTCTACAATTTCGAACAAAACAAAATTTTTATAAACTAATTTTGTGTTCACTGCCAAGTGCCAATAACCTGAAACAATTTGCCACATAAAATGTTTTAACTTCAAAAGACCTCAAATTTTGAGCTAGTAGAGCTCTTTAATATTCAGATTGTAGTTTTTTTTTTTTTTTTTGCCATAGCTTGGGTAAGTCAGTAATTTGATTTTATTGCATATTTACCGGATTACGTATGATGACATAAAATATAATTTGGCTTACATGTTTGGCTAACCATAAAGGCATAAACCATCCCAAAATAATTGAACGTCTTTTTGATTAAAAAATTCTTGTGATCGGTATTGTATTTGATCAAATGATTCACCTTTAAGTTTAGCTGCACAAAGGTTCACATCTAGAAGCCAAAAATCATTTAACACCGATATATTAAACATCGATCGCAAAGCCATTCTTATTCTTTGTTAACAGATCTCGCACTATAAATATACTCCATCAAAAAGATGAAGAATATAACTTCTTAGCTTGTACGTAGTGGATGAACCCTTCTCAAGTATCATCTTCTGAATACTTTTTGCTACGAGAAGACCCTTTTTTTTTACAGAAGAAGTTACCTGAAAATATAAGCGAAATTTAAATATAGCTGGTTGTTGAAAGAATCTCGTGTCCGTAAAGTAGAGAACAATCCATATCAACGCAACAAATGATGATGGAATCTGATGCTGATGACTTGAAAAGAGAATTACGTTTGAGTCGTAAACGTGTGGCAGTGGAAACTTCGTTCTCGTAGACGCGGTTTAAATGATGATGTTGTATAGATTCGACATCTTAACGAATGTGTAAAACTAAAGCATCAGTAAACACGTGGAAAGATTGCACCGGTTCTCGTTTTGTTTTTTTATAGACTTTTGGGTTTGACTTGTTATAATGTTAACGTTTATGAAGATTTCATTGTCTACAACTTGATGAAAGCTCAATTATTGATCTCTGATATTAATGGAATATATATTTAGGAAAAGTTCTCAAAATTAATTTATATGATTATTTGAACATTGACAGAGCTTTTCAATTCACATCAACATAACTGTTAAATAGACCATTGATATTGTCGTCTATATGATTATTGCAACTACTAAGTAGAAGAATTAGACTTCATTTTTTAATAGCTATCAAAAACAATATCATATTGTCATCCACTAATACTTGGTTTTCAATATTGTGAAGATTCGTCTTTGAATGGTAAAAAGTTGGTTAAAAGAAGAATTGTAAAAAATTCAAATTGTAAAGAATACGCATATCTAGCGATTACACCTTATGCGGTGGATTTAGGCTGTACCGGGAATTTGGCAAAATGCAGGCGACGCGGTTTATAACTATAAGTTTTGTCTACCTTCTAATAATATCGGGTAATTTTTTTTTTTTATCACATTTAGTAGTTAAGACTTTTTTTCAGCCTACTTTTAGTCATTAGAAATTAGAATTAGGCAGCTTAGTGATTTCTCGAACATTGATGACGAGTAATAAATAACACAAGATTTTCAACCTTCACAAAGATTCATCTTTGATTGGAGTAAAAGATTTTATGAAAAAGAAAAGAAAAGAATTATGACATAGTTCAAAACTAACATAAATGATTCTACCAAATATTTGATTGAGTAAATATCCCTCCCTTGCAAATCGAATCAAAACAAACTGTTCTCATCTTTCTTCTCATGACACCCAATTTCATATGATCGATCTATTCAATAAATGAAAAACAAAATAAAAACTTTTAGAGTTAAACTACTCGATTAATCAAAAGAAAATAGAACAAACTTATTTTGTTTAAGCCAATTATCGCCACCATCATCTTTTCTCAAAAGTCAAAGTCTTTAAAGACCTTTTTAACTTGTTCAAGAGTGACAAACAAAATCACCGTGAACGGAGCTTGTCTCGTAACCGTAGGCACAAACCCTTTGTATAAAGCAAAGACTCCTTCAGCTTTCACCGTCTTCAACGCACAATCCAAAGCTCCTTTATACGGCGGCGTTTTACCCGCCTCCACCTTCATATTCATCACTCTCGTCTTAATCACATCCACCGGATTCGACGCCACCGACGCCACAAACCCCGCCGCGAAACTCGACGCCACGTGAGTCACAAGCCCATCCTTCATCAACCCTTTCTCCAAAATCGTCTCTTTCACCGAATCGTAAGTCGCCAACTGCGACGCCGTCACGAGCATTGCTCTGTTTATCGTCATCGACGATCCTCTCCACAGAGACGTAACGCCTTCGCCGCGAACCATCTGCGCGATCGCGTCCAAAACGCTTTTGTAGTTTCTCCGATCGACAATCGGTAGACGACCGTCGGCTTGCATTCTCACCATCGCTACATCTGCAGGGTTTCCCACGGCGGCTCCGATTCCTCCGGCGATGAATCCGGCGGCGAGTTTTTTGGATAAAGGTATCGTCTTTGTTTCCGGGTCGGTCCATCTGGTCTTGAGAATGTCGTATAAACCCATGCGAGTCGTTGAATACAGAGTTTGACGGAGAACGGTGGCGGAGACGCCGGAGAACAGAGCACGCATGCCTTCTTTTTGGATGATACGAGATCCGACGCCGATTATACCCACGCGCGGTGGTGGTGGAGGCGCGTGGACGGCGGAGGAAGTCTGGAAAGCAAGCGCAGGTCGGAGATTTGTCTGAATTGAAGCTGATTCGCCTTGGAGTTGCATTCGGACCTTGATTAGATCGAGCGGGTGGGTCGAACAACCCGCTACGATTGATGCGATTCCTCCTTCGGCGAAACCCTTGAGACCCATTTTTTTCTTTTTTGAAATCGGAAATCTAAAAATCAGAAAGATCTTTGCTTTCCGGGAAAATCTGACGAGAGAGAGAGAGCTAAAAAGGATTGATTTTTAGAGAGAGAGAAATAAAGAGGTTAGATTTTTTGATTTTTCACCAGTTGGAATTAGAGCTAATCTCACTGGAGATTAGGAGATGAGAATGGAGACAGAAAGCAATTGAGGAAGAATGAGGAACTTGAGGTCTCTGAGACATATGCTGTTCCAAACAAAAGGTTTGTTTAGGTTTGGGAATTAATGTCTTTTAGAGAGAGAGAGAAGTGGTGAGAGATTTTGTTATGAGGTTGAAGACGAAGAGAGATGAATGCGTTAAATAAGGGAGAGGAAAAGAGGAAACGCGGAGACTTGTTTGCTATTCTGCGCCGAAGAAAAAGAAACTCGTTTTCCTTTTTGAATTTTGGTAGTATCTTCAGACTTTCCTTATTTTTGCTTTTTCAAATATTTGCTTAAAATCTTTCTTGACCAAACAAATGGCAACTCGCTTTTAATACGTAAGTAATTATTCAAGGGTATTATTATTATTTCATTCATCTCACATGTGAAAAAAGGAAAACTATTTAACTAAATTGGTGGAAAAAAGGTAGTAAAAATCTATTGAATCACACAAACACGGATTCATAAAAGGTTAAAACAATGATTCTTATGAATAGATTTATAATAAGATTATATATAATTTAGTATACATGGATTTTTTTCTGTTTAGCTTAATATCATAGTTTTATGAATATATATTTTCCGAACTAAATTTATGAGTAAGTATATTATTAAAATTGTTGGGCCCAACAACATTCTAATGCATGATACGAATTTTAAACTTGTTTATGTTGACACTAATGCAGCTCTACGTCTCTAGACAAATGATTAACCTATTAAAAAATGTTGATCGTGAATTTTGGTAGAGTTACAGACAGAAATTCTATTGTGCACCAGTTATACAGTTTCAATGAAATGAAGGGCACAATGAAAATGACTAAACATAATTCTGTATGAGTTTACCTACGTGTATTTTATTTTCTATTAAATGTTGGTGCATTCTTATCAATAATTGAATCTTTGGTGGGTGGAATCTGGATATGTAGATGAAATATTTCGCGTGGTTGATTAAACCAATTTGATTGATATATACATAAGAGCTATTAGTAGTTTTCTTTTGTTCCCATGATCGTTATTTTAAATTTTCAATACATAAAGTAATTTGTGGAATTGTAAAATTGCGTTTTTAAACGCGATTCTAAAAATATTTAATCAATTAAAAAAAATTTGTAGAATGGAAAATAGAATACAAAAACGGAGAAAAATAAATTGTTAAATCGCTTATTTGTCATTCCACAGTTATGCATTTTGCAAAATTGTTAGCAATTCTTTCTTCGTAATAAATTATAAATATAAAGGCCTAAATATTGAGAAAACTCCAGTTTGATAACTGTAGTAAACAAATACTGAGTATTACAAAATGAAAAATCAATTTTGACGCCTAAAAAACAAAAAGCAATGTCATTTTCATTTTCGTACCCCGTGGGTAGTGTAATTTCATTTGGTTATAGAATCCAATGGATATTTTCCCCACATATGAAATTATTTTTCACCCCACCCTCACATGGGATGCCTCCTTTTCGTTAATGAGATGCTTCCTTAGTTCTTCTGTCCCTGTTTTGATTATTCCTTGAAAGAGAATAGATTCCCTTTCTCATCAACTCATTGAAATTATTTCATTACAATCTATAATCTTGTGACCTGTTTTCTAACAAAAGGAATGGGAAGGTTAATTTTGTTTTTTTTGGAATTTTTACTCAGAATTTTAGAGTAAGATCAACTTGGTACGGTGTAAGTTGGTCTCTCGGTAGTAAGTTTTTCTCCTTCGGCCTTTGTTTTCCCTTTTGTGAGGTAATAGCTTCCGTCTGTACGTGTTGACACTTGACAGTTTATGTAATTCTTTTTGTAATCATCTAGTTTTTTAAAGAATTTGTTTTTTAATTCTTGTGCTTTTGCTAAAACACCTTATATATTTAAAAAGAGGGAGTATTTCTTTTGTTACACAGCATGCATTGTTTCTTTATTTATTTATATAAAAAAAGTAAAAAGTATATAGAATATGGTATCAGAAACCATATGGTAAAATTTGAGTGTGAGAGGTCTGAGAGCCATCCAATGGTGATCTCAAATATTCCTCTCACTCATAGGCCATTGATGGCTCTTATTGCATCTCATAAAAATATATTTAACGTTTGTTTATTTAACTAATACTCATATACACAACTCATATAATTAAATTGATATTAACTACTTTTTTTCAAAATGTTAAATTTATTAAGCAACAAAATAATTGTTTATGTACAAAACATAATGAACCAGTAAAGCCCAACATCATTCTTTATTCCAATAAGCCTCACGAGCTCGGAACCAACGTTGTAGAAGACTAAGAGCAGGTCCATCAGAGGTTCTTCGAGAGTTCATGATACATGTTTTAACACGAAATTCAATAAAAAAATAATAAAAAAGTAAAAGTTCAGGGTCCAAGTTCTTTCCGACGAACTTGAAGAGACGATATCATCACACATGGAGCTGATTGGTCCAAAAAAAAATAATTTTCAAATTAAAAAAAAACAAAAAACAAAACAAAAAAAATATTATTATATTCAGATAAACCTCTTTTTCAGAAGTTCACTGATAAACCTGCTCTAAGAAGCTTCAAATTTTCATAGCATCACAGTGACACTATGATAAGATTCGTCCTAGAATTGTCACACACTTGGTCCGGTGGAGGTTGATAGATCCTTGATTCCAGATCGTTTCGGAGAAAGAGATGCTAAGGCGTGAGTGTAAACCCAAATATCCTTAGGCCTAATTTCAAAGAAAGAACGAAAACGAGGGGATGGACCAAAGAAAAACAAAGGTTGCGATATCGGATGTTAGGGTGTGAGACAAGTCCCGAAAATCCCTAAGCCCCAGATATGACTACAAACTCTCTCTCACTCTTTGTAAGCGTAGGCTGCGTCAAGCAGGATGAAACTACTTGATAAACCAGAACGATCAAATGGCTAACCACCAAATATCGATAAGTTCTCGAAGAACAAAAGAGAAAACTCAAAGAAAATTTTATAAAGAGAAAAGTGATGATCTCAGTCTGAGTACAACGATGCCTTTATATAGAGGCATAAGAAGACCATCGGTCATACATAGGGAAATAAAAGACGATAAATGAAAAATGAGAAACGTTGAATAACGATCAGACTTCCGGACTGACCCTTCGCATCCTCTCGCTAAACTCTTGAACTTCTAGCCGTTATACCAAGCCGCGAATCGAACCATGGTCGTGAGATGGGTGTGCCTTAACCTCGTTAAAACCCCATTCGGTAAACCCAGTGGGACAAACCCGAATGCAAGGAAAAAGAGTATTAAAACAGCACCCCAACCAGGTTAGTTCGGACCTGATTATTGTCATGGCCTTATGAACTGGTGTTGAGTCTGTTGCTTGGCTTTGGCTCCTAAGATCGGTTAGCACTCGCTGGATCGCTCCCGTAAGCATTTTGGTACGTGACCTGGTCATTGGACCGGCTGGCACGGCCAGGACATCATCTGGGTCGGTAGCTTGGTTTTGTCCCTTGGCCTGAACCTCGACTTGTGCCTCGTCCTTTGTTTCCATCGGTTCCATGATTCTATCATCCCCCCCCTCTTGAAAAGGACTTGTCCTCAAGTCTGCTTCATCTGCATGAAAAGGAATGATATCAGCGATATTAAAACTAGAACTGACGGAATACTTACCTTGGAGATCGATCTTGTAAGAATTGTTGTTGATCCGCTCCAGAACAGTGAAGGGTCCGTCCACTCTTGGCATAAGCTTAGACTTTCTTTCTTCCGGAAACCTTTCTTTTCTTAGGTAGATCCACACTTGGTCTCCGGGCTCAAACACCTTTTTGGTCTTCCCTTTGTTGGCGTATTTCTGGAATTGCTCTGTTTTCCTTTCGATGTTTTGCCTTGCTTTTTCGTGCATCTTCTTCACCAAATCCGCTTTCTTTTTCCCGTCCATACTTTCATGCTCAGTCAAGGGTAAAGGGGTTAGATCCAAGGGTGTAAGAGGATTAAAACCATAGACTAACTGAAATGGTGAAAACAGAGTGGTAGAGTGAATAGCACGGTTATAAGCAAACTCAACATGAGGTAGACAATCTTCCCAAGTCCTAAGGTTCTTTTTAATAACCGATCGCAAAAGGGCTGACAAGGTTATTGACCACTTCCGTTTGACCGTCGGTCTGAGGGTGACAAGTTGTGGAAAAACACAGTTTAGTTCCTAACTTAGCCCAAAGGGTATTCCAAAAATAACTAAGGAACTTAGTATCTCTGTCAGACACGATAGTTCTAGGGACTCCATGCAAGCGAACAATTTCTCTAAAGAACAGGTCGGCTACATTTGAGGCATCGTCAGTTTTATGGCATGGAACAAAGTGGGCCATCTTAGAAAACTGATCTACTATGACAAAGATATAATCCTTACCTCGGCGGGTCTTTGGTAACCCGAGGACAAAGTCCATTGAGATGTCGGTCCATGGCTTGGTTGGGATGGGTAATGGAGTATACATACCTGCGCCTTAGCTGCGGGCTTTGGCTAGCTTACATACCGTGCACCGTTGGCAAATCCGCTCTACGTCCTTTGTGAGGTGTGGCGAGTAGAAATAGTTTTGGACCACACTTAGCGTCTTAAGGACCCCAAAATGTCCCATCAAGCCTCCTCCGTGTGCCTCCCTGACAATCAAATCCCGCAAAGAAGTGTTAGGTATACATAGTTTATTTTCATGAAACAAGTAACCGTCACTCTGATAATATTTGCCATGGGCAAACTTAGAACTGGCGAGATAAACTTCCTGGAAGTCAGGATCGGTCGCATAAGCCTCCTTAATCATTTCAAACCCAAGTATCTTGGCATCAAGCATAGTGATCAGGGTATATCGTCGAGAAAATGCATCCGCCACAACATTTTCTTTCCCTTGCTTGTACTGGATCACATAAGGAAACTTCTCGATGAACTCGACCCATCTTGCATGCCGCTTGTTCAATTTTTGCTGCTACAAGTAACCGTCATTCTGATAATATTTGCCATGGGCAAACTTAGAACTGGCGAGATAAACTTCCTGGAAGTCAGGATCGGTCGCATAAGCCTCCTTAATCATTTCAAACCCAAGTATCTTGGCATCAAGCATAGTGATCAGGGTATATCGTCGAGAAAATGCATCCGCCACAACATTTTCTTTCCCTTGCTTGTACTGGATCACATAAGGAAACTTCTCGATGAACTCGACCCATCTTGCATGCCGCTTGTTCAATTTTTGCTGCTCTTTGAGATGCTTCAAGGATTGGTGGTCGGTATGAATCACGAATTCTTTAGACCACAAGTAGTGTTGCCACGTTTGTAGAGCCCGAACCAACACATATAGCTCCTTGTCGTAGGTCGGATAGTTGAGCGTAGCTCCACCAAATTTTTCACTAAAGTAAGCGATTGGACGCTTTTCCTGCATGAGCACTGCTCCAATTCCTACACCGGATGCGTCACACTCTATCTCAAAGGTCTTGAGAAAGTCGGGCAAAGACAGTAGAGGTGCATGGGTAAGTCGGTGCTTAAAGGTCTTGAACGCTTCTTCATGAGCTTGTTCCCACTTGAACCTAACGTCTTTCTTGATGACTTCTGTGAGAGGGGCTGCAATTGTGCTGAAGTCTCGGACAAATCGGCGATAGAATCCGACCAGACCGTGGAAGCTTCAAACTTCTCCAACTGTCTTAGGACTTGGCCAGTCTCGGATAGCCTTAATTTTCTCTTCGTCCACCTGTATACCCTGTGAACTGACAACAAAGCCTAGGAACACCACGTTATCCGTACAAAAGGAACACTTCTTAAAATTTCCAAACAAACGTTCTTTCCTAAGCACTTCTAATACTTGTTTTAGATGGTTCACATGTTCCTCTAGACTCTTACTGTAGATCAGGATGTCATCAAAGTAGACAACTACAAAGACGCCTATGAAGGACCTAAGCACATGGTTCATTAACCGCATAAAAGTACTAGGTGCATTCGTTAGGCCGAACGGCATGACCAGCCATTCATACAAACCATGTTTGGTTTTGAATGCGGTCTTCCATTCATCTCCCTCCTTCATTCGGATCTGATGGTAACCACTTTTCAAATCGATTTTCGTAAACACACTAGACCCATAGAGTTCATCTAGCATATCATCTAGGCGTGGGATGGGATGGCGATACTTTACCGTGATGTTGTTTATGGCTCAGCAGTCCACACACATCCGCCAAGTTCCATCTTTCTTTGGCACCAGGAGTACAAGGTACAACACAGAGACTCAGGCTTTCTCGGATGTAGCCTTTGGCCATCAGTTCATCGACCTGGCGCTGAAGTTCCTTAGTTTTGGTTGGGTTAGTGCGGTACGCTGGCCGGTTTGGTAGAGATGCTCTAGGCATGAGGTCTATCTGGTATTCTATGCCTCTGATCGGTGATAGTCCTCCTGGATTGTCTTCGGGAAAGACATCGGCGTACTCCTGCAAAACCCATGAAACATTGCTCGGAAGTTCCGGCTCTGGATTAGAAGTGCTAGCCAAAGCTGATTTGAACATGAGCAAAATAAAAGGCTGCATCTCAAGCATGGCCTGTTTAATCTCTCTCGGCCTCACAAAAAGAGTCTCTCTCCTTACGGGTTGGTTGATTAAGGCCTTTTGAGGTGGTTCACTCGAGATCTCACTCACATTTTTGGTGGTGGATGTGTTTAGGGGGTCACTCAAGGTAGCTTTGCCTTTATTACTCCTTTCCAGTTAGATCTGATCCAAGTAAACCTCACGTGGAGATAGAGGTGCCAAAGCAACCTTCCGTCCTTGGTGTTCAAACGAGTATTTATTAGAAAATCCATCATGGATCGCCTTACAGTCGTACTGCCACGGCCGTCCCAGTAGGATGTGTCCAGCTTCCATAGGTAGGACGTCACATAACACTTCATCCTTATATCGTCCGATCTTAAAGGGTACCGTGACCTGCTTGGTGACCTTGAGCTGTCTCTGATTGTTGAGCCATCTGAGGTTATACGGATGCGGATGTTTCGTAGTTTGCATCCCTAGCTTATCCATCATACTCTGGCTAGCAACGTTTGTGCAACTCCCTCCATCAATGACCATACTGCAGGTCTTTCCCATGACTAAGCATCGCGTGTGGAAAAGATTCTCCCTCTGATCCTCTTCTCGGACTGGTTCTTGTGAAACCAACATTCGTCGTGCCACTAGCAACTCTCCTTCAGCCGCATATTCTTCTTCGGCTTCCTCGTCATATTTTGGCTCGGTTTCGCTTTCTGCTTCAGATACGACTTCGCCGGTCTCTAGAAGGATCATCGCTCTTTGGTTTGGAAATTTATTCGCATAATGTCCCTTGCCTCTACATTTAAAACATTCAATGTCTCGAGTCCTGGTTGAGGTGGTCTCGGCTTTGCCTTTGTAGTCCGCGGAGTTTTGACTGGGTTTGGCTTCCGTCTTCGGCCGTGTAAGGTAAACGGTTTTATCTTCTCAGTAAGCTGGCCGTGAACTGGAACCGAAGGTAAACCTATTCGTCCCCTTCCGCTTGAGCTGTTGCTCAATGAGAATCGCCTTATGTAGCATCTCGTGCATGTCTTGGTACTCCTGTAACTCCATTCGATCTTGCAAGTCTTGGTTTAACCCACTTAAGAACCTCGCCATCGTAGTGTCTTCTGGTTCAAAGACATCGGCCTTTATCATTAGCCGCTCCATTTCCTGGTGGTAGTCTTCTACGGACTTAGTGCCTTGGTCAGTCGTCTGAGTTTGGTGTGCAACTCACGATGGTAATGTGCAGGTACAAACCGTTGCCGCATTAAAGTGGCCATCTCTTCCCAGGTTTCCACTGGTCGTTCCCCATTTCTTCTTCTGCTGATCACAATCTGATCATACCAATCTATCGTGTATCCGTTGAATTCTGAAGCCGCTAGATTTATCTACTTCCTCTCCAGAAGATCTTGACATCCAAAGATGATGTTGACCTTTTTTTCCCATTCCAGGAAGGCGTCCGGGTCGTTCTTGCCGTAGGGTCGCGGTTTCCTCCTGCTCGTCCACGGTCGGTTGCCTTGCGGCCTTACTTGGCTGCTATCGGATGAATGGTTATCAGCGTAGAAGGGGTTGTCAATCTCTTGTTCTTGGTTCTGATCTCTGCGGATATGCATAGGTTCCTCGCGATTCTGATCGTTTCCCTCCGCTTGTCTTGGCTGTCCTTCTGATTTGCTCAAAATTTAATCTCTAAGCTACTCTGCAAGAGCATAGATGTGCAGTTGTAGTATGTAGGGGTCGAACCACAGAAAAAAGAGATCACTCAATAAACCTTATAGAGATCAAATTACACTAAGCAGAAATATTGGAAATGATTAGCAATGCAACATAAATAAACTAAGTAACAGTAAAAACGGTTTGTAAGATTCAGATGGATGGAGATTAGGTCTAGGGCGTTTTTCAAGAGATCAATGAATGCAGATCAATCGATTAGCCAGGGTTCAGGTTTTAGCACGGTTCTTGAACTCGAAACACAGAATTATAATTAATCAACTTCCGTTGTGAGAATTATCTAAAGTTACCTGAAATTTGGTTTTCTATCCATTTTGTTAAGCTTTTCCCAAAGTTACCTGAAAAGAGTCTTGGAACTACAAATACTAGAAAAACGTAATAAAAGTACTTAAAAGCAATTAAAAACATAGAAAAATTATTTCAAAATGATCCATAAAAGTGGTCAAAATACGGTGTTATCACTCGTCCCAGTGATATCTCCTCAGCTTTCTCAGGAACTTCTTCTTCGCGTACCCCTTAAAGTTCTCAGGCTCAGCCTCTGCAGCGAGATAATTGGCAATATCAGCATACCAAGGACGTTGGGTGGCAGATACAGCAGCTGAACTGATCTCAGGAAGTCTGCTTCGAATTTGAGAAGTCTCTGTGTTCTGCTGCGCAAGGTGACACTAACGTTTCTCCAATTCGAAAAGTCTGCAATTCTTCGTCAAATCTGCTCTGAAACCCAGTTTCCACTTAGTATACATTCTCCTCTGGCAGAAAATCGTCTATGGGTACGTCCTCTTCAAACCTGATGCGTGAAAGATGGTCTGCAACACCATTCTCAACACCCTTCTTATCTCTGACCTCTATATCAAACTCCTGAAGAAGTAAAACCCATCGCAGTAACCTTGGCTTTGCATCCTTCTTCTGCATCAAGTATTTGAGTGCAGAATCTGTGTGCACAATAACCTTCGATCCCACAAGGTAGGGTCGAAATGTCTCAAAAGCAAAGACCACAGCCAACAGCTCCTTCTCAGTAGTAGCATAGTTTCTTTGAGCATCATCCAGAGTTCGACTGGCATAGTAGACTGCATGAAGCTTCTTGTCCTTCTTCTGTCCAAGAACAGCACCAACAGCAAAATCACTCGCATCACACATCACCTCAAAAGGCAAATTCCAGTCAGGAGGCTGCACAATAGGGGCGCTTATCAAAGCTTGTTTGATCTGTTCAAATGCAGCAAGGCATTAAGAGGATCTGTAAACTCAAACTTGACATCTTTGCATAGCAGAGCAGTAAGAGGACGTGCAATCTTGCTGAAGTCCTTGATAAATCGACGATAGAACCCTGCATGACCTAGAAAGCTTCTAACCGATTTTGCAGAATCAGGTGGTTGCAAACTCATCATGACGTCAATCTTCGCACGATCCACTTCGATACCAGCTTCAGAAACTTTGTGCCCAAGAACAATCCCATCTCTGACCATAAAATGACATTTTTCCCAGTTAAGGACCAAGTGTTTTTTTTCACAGCGAGCCAATACCTTGGAGAGATTATCCAAACAGTCTTTAAAAGATGATTCATAAACTGAGAAATCATCCATAAAGACCTCCATGAAATCTTCAATCATGTCAGTGAAGATAGAAATCATACATCGCTGAAAAGTCGCAGGAGCATTACAAAGTCCAAAGGGCATTCTGCGATATGCGAAAGTGCCGTATGTACATGTAAATGTGGTCCTCTTCTGATCATCTGGGTGAATCTGGATCTGGAAAAATCCTGAGTACCCATCGAGGAAGCAATAGTAGGGATAGTTTGCAAGTCTCTCCAGCATCTGATCAATGAAGGGCAATGGAAAGTGATCTTTCCTGGTTGCTGCATTCAGCTTCCTGTAATCGATACACATCCTGTGTCCAGTCACTGTGCGCGTTGGGATCAGCTCATCTTTGTCATTCTTCACAACTATAACTCTTCCTTTCTTAGGAACCACGTGCACAAGACTGACCCAACCACTATCTGAAATTGGATAGATGATCCTAACTTCCAATAGCTTCATGATCTCCTTCTTGACCACGTCTTTCAAATTAGGGTTTAACCTGCACTGGTGTTCGATCGGTGACTTCGACTCATCCTCCAGGTCAATTCGATGCATGCACAGATCTGGTGAGATACTTGAAATATCATCAAGAGAATAGCCAAAAGCTTTGCAATGCTTGCGCAGCTTACTCAGTAGTAAGGTAATCTCTGCATTGTTCAAAGAAGAATTGATAATGACTGGATAAGTGGAATTAGATCCTAAAAATGCATACCTTAGTCCTGCAGGGAGCTGTTTGAACTCGATCTTGGGTGCCTTCTCCTCACTCCAGTCGGAGAATTGCTTGGCCTTTGCAGGAGGCACAAGTTGATCTATCTGCGCTGTCAACTGCATGACATGCTCGCTGGAATCCAACATCTTCAAGTAAGATGCTGAAGTTTCGTCCAAGTGCTCAACTTCAGTTGCAGATGTGGTCAAAGCTCTCTCCAGCGGGTCTGTGGGTCGCATCTCATTGAAGATCTCCTCTGCAAATTCTGTGAGTGTGTCCACATAGAAGGTTTGACCATCGATGGTGGGCTTCTTCATCAGCTTGTCCATGTCAAAGTTCATCACCAGATCTCCAACATTTAGAGAGTGATCATGCCCTTCCTAACATAGATAATATCACCTGCTGTAGCTAGAAAAGGTCTCCCAAGGATAAGAGGATCCTTAGGCTCCTCTCCATACTCCAGAACCACAAAGTCAGTCGGTATCATGCAGTCTCCAATCTTGATTGAAACATCTTCAATACTCCTTCAGGTATCCTTGTCAATCGATCAGCCAGGATAAGAGATATCCTTGTTGGCTTGAAATCAGTCATGCCGAGATTGACAGCGACTGAATATGGCATGAGATTGACACTTGAACCCAGATCACACAGCGATCTCTTGAATCTCTCTGTGAAGATGGAGCAGTCCAAGACAAAGCTTCCTGGATCCGACAGCTTCTCTGGAATTCGGTTATGAATCACAGCACTGACTTGCTCAGAAATCATCATCACTCCTTGTTCATGGCTGAGATTATTGGTCACCATTCGCTTCACATAACGCCTGATAACAGGAGTGATTTTCACAGCATCAACCAAAGGTATCTCAATCACAAGATTTTCCATCAAAGCCTTGCATCGTGCATCGTCGAGCTCTTGCTTGGACTTCCTAGGGCTCCTTGGGTAAGGAACCTTAGGTTTGTAGACCTTCTCCTCAGCAGATTTCGGACTTGGAGCAATAACAGCTTCGCTCTGCGATTGGTGACGCGCGACACTAGTTTTGGTGTCGTTCGACACCGGCTCTGCAATTTCAAGAACTTCTTCAAGATCTTCCAAATCGACGACCTCAGCTGCCGGTGGCTTCTTTTTGGGCTCAGAACTCAAATTTTTATCACTCCTCAACGTGATGGCACTGCAGTTATGCCTCGGATTGGTGTCAGTCTTCCCAGGAAGAAAACCTTCTTGCCTTTTAACAGAACCTGCAGTTTGGGAACCTGCGTATCAAGCTGCTTGACATGGGTGTTTAAAGCTTCGATTTTCCCATTCAGATCAAGGTAGAGAGCATCCATCTTTCCATTGAAGTCCACGGTGAGCTTCTGCTGTCCTTCTAGAATCTGTTCTAGCATAGACTTCATCTCATTATCAGAAGTTTGAGGTTGAGCTGAAGGAGTGATGTAGTTTCTGGAAAAACTGTTATTGGAATAAGGCTTCTGGTATTGAGGCTTAGGCGTGTAACCAGAGAAGTTCTGATTGCTGCTGAAGGTGTTTCTCTGGTTGTTTCCACTGTACCTACTGTTACCTTGCTGATTACCAAACCTCTGATCCTGAAACCCTGATCCATTGACAAAGTTGACATCTTCCTCCTTAGCTTCATCCTCAGGCTCGAAACTCTCCACTTCCTGTGCGAATCTGACAGACTTCTTACCCACTAGAATACTATGCACAGAGTCAAGCTTAGCTTTCACCTCAGTAATCTGCGATCTATCCATGTTCTCAGCTTGCTTCTTCCTCTCAAGATCAGCATTCTTGGTGCTATTGCTAGACGCCAAGTTTTTGATGAGCTCAACGGCTTCGTCTGGGTATCTTGTGTTGAAGTTTCCATTGCTTGCTGCAACAAGAGCCATCTGATACCTCCAATCAATACCTCTGAAGAAGATACCTAACAGCTGCACATCGCTGAAGTCATGATGGGGGCAGTCTCGCTGGTAAGACTTAAATCTCACCCAAGAAGCCTTGAACGCCTCAGTTGGTTCTTGAGAGAAAGTCGAGATTTTTGTTCTCAATTCCTCAGACCTAGCATCATCGAAGAAGTTGTGCAGGAAGGCATTCCTGGTCTCCTCCCAAGTAGTGAGTGATCCTAGCTCCACTGCTTCAACCAGTTAACTGTTTCTCCAACAAGAGAATAAGGAAACAGCTTGCAGAGGAGGAAATCATTGGACACTCCATTGTATTTGATGCTGGTGACCAAGTCCTCAAACCTCTCGATGTGATCCATAGGGTGCTCATGAGAGTGACCATGAAAAGAATGCTGACCCACAAGAGTGTAGTACACAGGTTTCAGCTCAAAATCGTTCCTTTGAAACACAGGGGCGCGAATCGCAGACCGATTTGCATAGAACTGCTCAGGCCTGTTGTAATCTCCAAGTGTTCGTCCACGGCCAGATGCAGGTGCATGTTCCCTCACATTCTGATCTTCTGGAACGTTCCTCTGATTTGGAACGATCACAGCATTACCATGCGGTGCAGGTGGTGGATTCTGGTCAACAACATCTACTGGTAAAGATGCTGGTGGAATGATGTTACCATCTCCATCAAGCCTTTGGCCCCTCGCATTGCACACATGACCCTCTTGGTCTTTCCAGACTCCAGCATCATCACGAACAAGTCCGTTGGTGTTCTCCATCTCTGCTGGTTGCTTTGCCTTTCTGTTTCGTTCGCTCTAACTCTGCGCTCTTCGTTGCTCAAGTTTACTAGCAGGATGTCTTTGTTGCTTCTGCTTCCATGAGTATGCATTAACCTGAAGTACCAAAAACAAAGAGAGAAAACAAAATAAGTAAATTAGGTTATAAAAATGAAAGGTGTCGCGCGACACTAAGAAAAACTTAGTCGAAACTCAAAAACTAGGTTTAATGGCGAAATCAAGTCCCCGGCAACGGCGCCAAAACTTGATCTGCTCAAAATTTAATCCCTAAGATACTCTGCAAGAGCACAGATGTGCAGTTGTAGTATGTAGGGGTCGAACCACAGAGACAAGAGATCACTCAATAAACTTTATAGAGATCAAATTACGCTAAGCAGAAATATTAGAAATAATTAGCAATGCAACAGAAATAAACTAAGTAACAGTAAAAACGGTTTGTAAGATTCAGATGGATGGAGATTAGGTCTAGGGCGTTTTTCAGGAGATCAATGAATGCAGATCAATCGATTAGCCAGGGTTCAGGTTTAAGCACGGTTCTTGAACTCGAAACACAGAATTATAATTAACCAAATTCCGTAGTGAGAATTATCTAAGTTAAAATCATAGAATTCCAAATTCCTTTGCCAATCCTACAGATGTAAACCAGCTTTAATGCACAAGTTCGATATGTTCACAAAGCATGTAAACCAAATTCCTTTGCGAATAGCTACTTTGCTCACCCTAGGTTCTTTCCAGTTATTCAATTACACTTCCGTGTCAATTAAGCAACCTAAGATCTAAGTTCTAGGTGATCAGTCCAGAATTAGCATAAAGAACAACCTAAGATGAAGAACTAAAAGATATGAACCCTAACTAGCAAGTTAATCAAACATTCAAAGAAAATCCTAATTAAACCTTAAACCTAACAGGTGATCTACTCATGATTATTGGAACAAAAAACATGATGAATAGAAAGCAATAGATTAAATCGAAATAGATAAAGGGGTTCGAAATCTTCTCTCTAAACGGACAGAGTTCAGACTTGTCTCCCCTAGCTCTCAAAATCGCCCAAAGCAAAAACTCAGAGTATCTCTCTCTCCAAAAATCTCCGGTATCGATAAAAAAGGAATAAAAAATCCTATACATATCTCTAAAACACGTTTTGGGCCTTCTTGGAATTATTTGGGAACTTCTGGGCCCAACTCCTTCTTCAAACAGGAAGCAAAATCGCCTTTTCCTTATTTCTTTGACAAGTGTCGAGCGTCACTCTCCATGGTGTCGAGCGACACTAAAGCACAAAATCCATCCTTGACGAATTTGATCCTGATTAAGCTCCAAAGTGCTTTAAAATCTCCAGTTAAGCTCCAAACGTACTTAAGACCTCTAAAGACTCCAAAAGACTCAAAAAACACTAAAAAGACTCTATAAATAAGACCTATACCATGGTTTAAAACCATAAAAACCATGATATATCACCTTCAAGCCGTTCCATACGTTGGCTCATGCGTTCCATCATTTCGGTTATCTGATTAAGCTTGGCCTCCATCTCCTTGGGGGTATACCAACGTATGTGATTACCGTCGCGGAACGTGTAGAATTCGCAATCGTTCAGAGAAAAGTCAGATGACATACAAGTACCTCGCAAAATGAACAAACACGTTAGTAAATGTGTTCCTCACAAGTGTTTCTCTCTTTGATTCACTCACTCTCTTAAAGTCCTCACAACGCACTAGAGTTTCTCTCCGGTTCTAAGTAAACTAAATCGACAACTCGATTTAAGCCCTTAATCGAAACGGTGAATCAAGCAAGTTGGAAGTTTAAGAGACAAGAAGATCAGATAAAAAGAAAAGAATTCGGATCGTTTTTTTTTTAAAACTTTTGGACTTCTTTCTCTTTTTTTTTTATAAAATTTTTGACAAAACGATTTACAAGAGATAGATGAGAAAAGACTGAATTTTAAAAGACAAAGAAAGATAGTACCGAATTCGCAAGTGCGTGGCTCTGATACCACTTGATAAGATTCGTCCTAGAATTGTCACACACTTGGTCTGGTGGAGGTTGATAGATCCTTGATTCCAGATCGTTTTCGAGAAAGAGATGCTAAGGCGTGAGTGTAAACCCGAATATCCTTAGGCCCAATTTCAAAGAAAGAACGAAAACGAGGGGATGGAACAAAGAAGAACAAGGGTTGCGATATCGGATGTTAGGGTGTGAGACAAGTCCCAAAAATCCCTAAGCCCCAGATATGACTACAAACTCTCTCTCACTCTTTGTAAGCGTAGGCTGCGTCAAGCAGGATGAAACTACTTGATAAACCAGAACGATCCAATGGCTAACCACCAAATATCGATAAGTTCTCGAAGAACAAAAGAGAAAACTCAAAGAAAATTTTATTAAGAGAAAAGTGATGATCTCAGTCTGAGTACAACAATGCCTTTATATAGAGGCATAAGAAGACCATCGATCATACATAGGGAAATAAAAGACAATAAATGAAAAATGAGAAACGTTGAATAACGATCAGATTTCCGGACTGACCCTTCGCATCCTCTCGCTAAACTCTTGAACTTCTAGCCGTTATACCAAGCTGCGAATCGAACCATGGTCGTGAGATGGGTGTGCCTTAACCTCGTTAAAACCCCATTCGATAAACCCAGTGGGACAAACCCGAATGCAAGGAAAAAGAGTATAAAACAGCACCCCAACCAGGTTAGTTCGGACCTGAGTACATGATTATGGTCATGGCCTTATGAACTGGTGTTGAGTCTGTTGCTTGGCCTTGGCTCCTAAGACCGGTTAGCACTCGCTGGATCGCTCCCGTAAGCATTTTGGTACGTGACCTGGTCATTGGACCGGCTGGCACGGCCATGACATCATCTGGGTCGGTAGCTTGGTTTTGTCCCTCGGCCTAAACCTCGACTTGTGCCTTGTCCTTTGTTTCCATCGGTTCCATAATTCTATCTTACTATCCTGTTGTATATCGTCTTTTCCTATAGGAATTAGGAACTGTATGTTTATTCTAAACTAGATTTATAATCCGCGTGTTGCGCATAATTTTATTTTTAAACAGTTAATTCATTATATTTATCTTCCTACTATTCTTGGTTATTAGACTTATTTTCTATCTTCATATTATCATAGTTTGTTTTTTTTTTGTCTTCTTTCTCATCTTTAATATTTTTGTCCTCGTATTTTTTTGAAATTCTTCTTTATCAGTTTTGTGTTCTTCTTTTTCTTCTTTATTTTTCTTTTTTTTTCATCTTCCTCTTCATCTTCTTCGATTTGTACTTTTTTTTTCTTTCTATTGTCAACAGCCTAAATACCTAGAACGGTTCAACTTCTTTTTATTTTATTTTTTATTTCGATTTTTTTCATTTTTTTCTGATTTCGTTTCGTCTCTTATTTTTACTTAGCTCGTGTATGTATTCTTCTTCTTTTATTTTGTCTCCATCTACATGTTTTTCTTTATATTTTGATTTTTTTCTTCTTTCTCCTATTATTCTAATTCTTTTTCATCGTTTATTATTTTCATTTTCATCCTCGTCTTTTTCTTTAACAATGTCTTTTTATTGTTTTTCTCAATTTTTACTCTTCTTCTTCTTAATAAAAAGTAATAATTATAAACAATGTGTGAATTAATTAAGTCATTAAATTTAGTGTTAATGTTATTTTTATTATTAAATGAAAATAATATTATTTTAAAATATATGAATTAATTAAATCATTAATTTTAGTTTTATTTTTTTATGCTGATGTGGACACCTTAGATGAAGAGAAAACTCTTTTATTATATAATAGATTTTACAATATTAACTTGTATTTTATGACTTTGTTTGTCCCAATATTACGAATTTACGATGCTAATATTTTACATGTATTTTATCGTGTTTTTTTTAGTTATTATTATTTTCATTTGAGTAAAAATATCGCTTTATCTAGAATGCAGATTGCACTACTGAAAGTCCATGGAATCGTTCTTTTCACCTGAAATTTTTTTATTTATGTTTGATCAGTTAAAATGCTAGCTGTTACGCTTTAAATATTTTGAACAGTTTAATGAACAAACTATTTGAAAGCTACAAGATAGACACTATACTCTAACATGAATTACTTCTTATTATATAAAAAAAATTGAAGATAGTTACCTATCTAAATAGTTGATGACCATAGTTGCAGCTTGAATATAGTTGAACATGGTTACAACATCGTTGCATTTGTCATATTATTTTGTATAATTACGATTATTCCCACATTTTTGTATAAAATCAGAACAATAACAAACTATACTCTAGGTCTTCTTAATTAGCAAGTAATAACCCTTGTTGAGGAAAATATTATTTCTATAAACTCAAAAACTACGTTATGTTGTAACTGTTGTTTAGTTCATGATCATTCTATCACTAGTCGACACAGTTATCCGATACGTGCCACATGTATACGGAAAGAGTCACACTCACATTTATACGTATATATAAAACTCTTTTTTTGGTCGAACGTATATATAAAACTAAGATTTAAAAAAATTATTCATAAAACACTTTAGGCCTCTGGTACCTCGGATGGTTGTGTAAGGTTGGCGTGCGCAGGCCACGCGCTGGGGTCTTAATTAGATGGTCCTATTACAATTCAAACTGGCTTTTGACATTTCGCTTTATATATAAAATGAAATTTGGCATAAATATTTTTTATTATATTCGATATTTTGGATGTCCTCTGGACTCTTTTTTTTTTTGATCAAAGATGTCCTCCGGACTTCTTCTGCATCCTCGCGGACCAAAATGAAATTAAAATCTAATTCGGTGATAGGTAATGATTTCACTAAATGAAAGGGATAAAGCTAGGATCTGTACGTGGCGTTGCAATTTCATCAAAAATAAATAAATCTGCGTTATGTACGTTTTTTTCGTCTAGTCTAATACTCCAACAGGCTTTGTCAAACAATTAAAAACAACGAGATATTGTAAGAGACTACAAAAGAAAATGATTTGATCCAAGTTGACTTCCAATTGGAGAACTACTACTACAAAAGTTCTTTAATTTGATCCCCAATTTCGGTCTAAAACTTTGGTTTTGAAGAATCATGACCTCTAAATTCATTAAGAGAAACAAAAAAACTATAGGCTAATTGAGTTCTTCAATCCGTCATCTGTGAAAGTGAATATATTTTCTATGTGCGTCCACCTTGTTAACAGGGAAAATATACATAAGTGGGTTCAGATGAATCAAAAATGTACATTAATCGCCAAAATAATAGTTGTGATGTAAATTATATTTGAACAACGGCACGAAATCAATTACACCATCATTGACTTTTTATTTGAAAAAAAAATAACAATTACGCAACCAAAAATAAAATATACTTAAATAATAAACCACGATTGAAATATGGTTTAATGAAGAACGTGTGGCTCGAAGAGGACATTTGGGCCAAAAAAGAGTTGACTAATGACTTGTACACCTCTCCCGCCAAGTAAAAGCCGTTTTCAAATCTTTCTTACAAACTCGCACGTGTCTCCTAGGATGTCGGAGTGGCTCAAAAAGTTGACTTTTACTTTTTAATAAGAAAGTCTTTCTCGCGCTGAATTTATTTCCTAATATAATATTCCAAAACGCAGAAAACGCAAAGATCAACAAACAGAATGGGGTAACATCACGAATCCCGCTCTCTCAAAACGCGTGTGAAAAATACAAAACGGTTTATTGAGAAACTCTAATGGGCCTATATACCATATTTCATATTGGGCCTTAACATGTGCATAAACTTTTATAAAAAAAAACACAAATAAAAAAGGAAACACTTGAGACCATGGGAATGAGAAGAAAAGGAAGAAGAATCCATATTATCTGTCCATTTCAGGTCGAGTAACCCAACTGTATTTGTACAATCCTTTTTTTAATTTTTTTTGGTTAAAGTTTATTTTATTTTTATATAAATTCAATAAATGACAAAACTATTTCAATACAAACAAAACGATATAAGACGTAGAAGTACGATTACTTGTTAAGCTTAATCGAATAATCACTTAATCCCAAGCTTCAAATTTCCAGGTACTTGATGTTCTCACTCGGATCCAAAGCTCCATGTCAAAATATTTGGTGGAACTTTTCAGGAACTTTATTCACTTCTTCTCAATTTTTACTGAGAATGTCCCAATTTTTTTTTACCGTTTTTACTTATAATCGTCTATTACTATTTGGTACATAGATCAAGCCCAAAGAAGAAGACGAATAAGAAAGCAAATGGTCATTAGAATAAGAATAAGCGGTACAATACACAAAAGCAACTAAATCATGGCATTTGGCAAGAAACAACAACAGCAGAAGCAACAACAAGAAATACAACATCAAACGACAGCAAAAGAATAAGAAACATTACAAACATGTGCAAAGTGTGTGAGACAAAGATGGTGATGTGCTAAAGAGCTTAGCTTCTCATTTGGAAGGTGGAGGAGTAAAGAATGGGATGGTAGGAATGCTGGTGGGAATATTGAATGGGAAGTTGATTGGGAAATTAGGGATGTTGATTTGTGGGAAGTTTGGGATATTAATGGGTTGTGTTGGGTTGGGCAAAGTAGGCATCTGTGTGCTCGGTAATGGTGGAAATGCCGTGGGTTGCGGAAGAGTTG
Organism: Eutrema salsugineum; assembly: GCF_000478725.1. Classification (NCBI taxonomy): domain Eukaryota; kingdom Viridiplantae; phylum Streptophyta; class Magnoliopsida; order Brassicales; family Brassicaceae; genus Eutrema; species Eutrema salsugineum. The sequence goes on from NW_006256867.1 coordinate 1,037,312, forward strand.
GCTGAGGAAGCGTTGGCTGAGGAAGAGTTGGCTGAGGAAGAGATGGAGGCAATGGTGGCATTGTGGTTTTGGGAAGTGGTGGGAACGTTGCTGTAACTGGTGGCTGAGTCCCTGGTGTTGATTGGAGAAGATAGCGGCGCGCAGAGAGACCTGTGAAAAAGCTTGTGAATGTCAGTGCAATGACCAGAGATGATAACCAGTGAGCCATTTTGGGGATTTAGGGTTTGAGTTATTACTAGAGAGAGAGGTGTATTTTGTTTTTGGGTTTGATGGTGAGTGATGATGGAGTGATTGTGAAGGAGTTTGTGTGCGTATTTATAAAGGAATTAGGGTTTGATGTTTGGTGATGTTTGATAAGAAGTAGGTGGAAGAAAGTTTGAAGAGGTTTATTGTTGGTGCAACTTATTAATAGTTACTTGTCCCACAAGAAATTTTAGTCACTAGAAGCTATCAACCATGACACACTTTTTGTCTGCTGACCAACCCCAGCCTGCAAATCAATGTTTCTAATTTCGAATTCGATATAAAATCCTGTTATAGGTAATATTATATATATATATATATTGTTCGAAAGGTAATATATAAAATATACTGAAAAATTAATATGGTAGAGAAAATTTCACAAACAAAAGAACTACTATAAATAAACTGTAAGAAACTTAAAGAGTTCATCACACATTGGTTTCTTGCAAAATGTGATTCAATTAGTATAAAAACGTTGGTTACAACTTACAATCTTTTAGAAGAAAATTCCACAGACAGGATTGAAATCGGTTCTGAACGAGAAGTTGTAACAAAATCAAAACCAGTTAATAGTTTTGAACCAGTTAATATGAAAAAAATCTTATATCGGTTTTGAACGAGAAGTAGTAACAAAATCAAAACCAGTTAATATATAGTTTGTTTATTTTTCTGAATCTACAGTGATTTTATTAACTTTCATTATTAAAAGTGAAATTGTCTAACTCTATGTAATTTTGAGTCTACAAGTTTTTATAAGAACACAAATATGTATAGTGATGATATGAAAGACACAAAGATAACAACAATATTATTATACCGCATAATTAAATAAGAAACCCTTTATAGTGTAAATTGTGAACCTATTACTGAGTACTTAATGCATTTAACAGACGACAATGTTTTTCCACAAAAAGATAAAAAGATAAAAATTACTAAAAAACAAGTAAGTGCTAATATTTTGTTCTTGCCTACTCGTAAACAAACATATATATACCACAAACACACAGAAATCATTATTGAAAAACATACGTAGAAATAACAATAACATTTCATATTGCATTTTAGAACAGAGAGAATAGTCTTTTGGTGGGAAAAACGGTGCGTTTTTGTAAGGTGGCGAATTTTCTAGCGATTTAGGGTTTCGTTTCTTTTTCAATAAGATGACGCCGCCGGCGGCCTCTCCGCCGCGGCTGAGTGCAATCAAGACAACAGACAGTGTGCAAGAGGGTTCACAGGAAGTTCGGGAACCAGTGGAAGTCACAGAAAGAGTTGTGGACAGTGTGGAGGAGGTTTCAGAAAACTCGGTGTCGAGGAGTGCAGAGCAAGGATATAGCTTGGGGTTACAAAAAAAAAGAAGGTTTCTTTCGCCGCCGTGGTGCAGAACAAGGGGATGATGCAGCGGTATGATTTCTCTGTCAAGGATGTGGATGGCATCTCCACGATCAAAATCCCGAAGGAAGTTTTGGAAGATTTCCCACCTTTATGGGAGGATCTATTAGTTGGAAAATTTCTGGATACAGTTTCGTTTGTCGGCAAAGTCTACATGTTGGTTAATAAGATCTGGCCTTTGTCGGATAAAACTGTAAAGATAGACGTGTTTGTGGTTGACAAAACTACCATGAAGTTCAGAATCAAAGATGCATGGGTCCGAAATAGGTATTGCGACGGAGGATGTGGAATCTTTTTGATGTCCCGATGATCGTTTCGAAGTGGAGTCCGATTGTAGAGGAGATGCAACCGGAGATGAAATCGATTCCGTTATGGATAGTGGTGAAGAATGTTCCTCGCTCTATGTATGCATGGAAAGGTCTAGCTTTCCTAACAAGCCCGATAGGTGAACCAAAGCATCTGCATCTAGATACTGAACTTTGTAAGAACTTTGAAGTGGCTAAGGTCTTCGTGGAGGTTGACCTCACAAAGCTACTGGCTAAGGCTTACAATTTTGAGGTGGAGGGTGTTGGCAGTATAAGTGTAACTTATGAGTACCCATGGTTACCATCGAAGTGTGAAAACTGTGAAATGTAAAACCGGCTTGATTTAGATTGGGAGAATCGTAAGAGAAGGTCACGACGAGACGAGCCATTTATCATTACGAAATACCGCATCTAGAAGGCCGTTTACTCCGAAAAAATGGGGTCACAAGAAGAATAAATGTGTATCGCAAAAGAGTGTGATTGAGAGTTTGCCAGTGAGGCCACCACAGGCAGAGCAGCAGATTACTTAACCACAGATCACAAACAAAGGAGAAGGCTCTGAGACTATTTCACCCCACCAGGAAACATGTCAGGTACAAGGAAAGGTAACAGACAAGGATATACCCAAACAAGTTGAGGAGCTAGAGGAAGGAGAATGGAATACCCCAACCAAACCGATTAAATCACCGAACAGAGGACCAAATGACTTAAAATTTGGGGAAGTGAGTATTCGCACTAACTCACGATTTGAAGCTCTAAGTGGAAAGGGAGATTATGAAGAACCAGATGCAAATGATGAGATGCAGGAGGTTAGAGAAGATTAACCCTCAGGAAAACAGAGCACTGATCCTTCTATCACGGCGGGAGAAAGCAAACCTGGTCCGGAGAAAATTACCACAGTAAACTCAACAAGAGGTTCCAAACCTCTTCGGGTGACTCAGATAGATAGTGAGCTTACTACGCGACAGTCCACAAGGCTTGCTGCGCGGGAAGCTTTGAAGAAAACGTCTGCTTCTCAAACAACTCATTGATGTCTGGATTTTTCTGGAACATTATAGGGTTTAACAAGAAACACAAACAGTTACTTGTTAAAGAATGGGTGAATAGCAGGAGTTTTGATTTTGGGTGTCTGATTAAGACGAAAGTAAAGGAGAGCAGGATCAACAAAGTTATGACAGTGGTTTTCAGAGATTGGTCTTATTTAACAAACTATGAACACCATCGCTTGGGAAGATTGCTGGTGATTTGGAAACAAAACGTGAGAGTCACGCCAATTTTCAAGTCATCACAGCTGATCTCGTGTTCTATTTGTGTGGAAGGACAGCTGGAGGAGATGCTCATAACATTTGTATACGCATCAAATCTGGCAGAGGAGAGAAAAGAGTTGTGGGATGATTTGAGATGCCATCAGAGTTCAGGTTTATATAGAGGTAAATCATGGCTAATTTGTGGTGATTTTAACGAAATATTAGAGGGTGAGGAGCACTCTCTTTATGAGAATAACCCGACCATACCAGTTGGAATGAGGGACTTCCAGGAGTTAGTGCAACAGTGTGAGCTGACAGACTTCAGTTTTCATGGCCCAAAATTTACTTGGTGCAATAAGCGAACCGATGGTGTGATCAATAAAAAACTGGACAGAACTCTAGTCAACAAAGAATGGATGGATATTCACAGGCTCTCTTACTGCGTATTTGAGGCTGGGGGTATTTCAGACCATTTAAGATGTAGAGTTATGCTTCGGGGAGAAGAGCAGAGGTAGAAAAGGGCCTTCAAATTCACAAATACCTTAGTGGATCACCCGGGCTATAAGGATGGAGTAAAAGGGATGTGGAAAACTACTCAACCGCTCTTTCACTCCACATCGGCTCTTTACAGAATGTAAAAGAAGTTGAAAGCTTTGAAACCAATGTTACGAAGGATGGGGAGAAAGATGCTGAGCGATATCACAAAGAAAACAAAAGAGGCTTACACTAGACTCTGCGAAATGCAGGACACCACGATGAGAACTGCCTCAGATCAGGCAGTTGAAGAGGATAGGAAAGCATATGAGAGATGGAGCCACCTCGCATACATAGAGGAAAAATACCTCCGGCAGAAAGCAAAATTATTTTGGCTGAAAGCAGACGATCAAAACACAAAAGCTTTCTACAAAGCTGTAAAAACCAGGGCATTGAGGAACAAAATCAGTGAGATAACTCGATCGGATGGGACCATTGTATCTGACTCGGAGGGAATTAAAGCAGAGGCAGTGACCCACTTCAGAGATTTTTAAACTATAAACCACAAGAATACACTCTCTGGGAAGTAGAGGACCTGGAGAGCTTTGTGGACTTTAGGTGTGCAGACGCAGACAAGCAGCTGCTCACTCACGAAGTAAGCACAGCTGAAATTAGAAACGCCCTATACTCTATGCCAAGAGACAAAGCCCCAGGTCCCGACGGATATACGGTCGAGTTTTTCAAGGAATCCTGGTCTATAGTAGGACAAGACCTCTTAACCGCAGTACAATCTTTTTTCAAGTTGGGGTTTCTACCAAAAGGTATAAACTCAACTATTTTGGCCCTGATACCAAAGAAAAAGGAAGCACTCACTATGAAGGACTATAGACCAATTTCTTGCTGCAATGTCATATACAAACTGATCTCAAAAATCCTTGCAAACCGGTTAAAGATCCTCCTCCCAAAGTTCATTGCTCCTAACCAATCAGCTTTTGTCAAGAATAGACTGCTCATGGAAAACCTCCTTCTAGCTACTGAGTTGGTAAAGGACTACCATAAGGAAAACATCTCTGCAAGATGTGCTATGAAGATAGACATCTCCAAAGCTTTTGACTCAGTGCAATGGGAATTCTTGCTCAATACCCTGAGGGCTATGGATTTTCCGGCTGAATTTGTGCACTGGATACACCTTTGTATCTCATCTGCTTCTCTCTCAGTCCAAGTAAATGGTGAGTTAGCTGGATACTTTGGCAGCGCAAGAGGTCTATGGCAGGGCTGCTCCCTCTCCCCCTATCTGTTCGTGATTTGTATGAATATCTTATCTAAACGTTTAGATAAAGCAGCTCAGGAGAATCTCGTCAGTTACCATCCGGGATGCAAAGAGCTCAATGATGTGTTGGTTGTGGTGTGTCGAGGGTTGTCAAGTTTTACCCTAATTGAAATCAATAGCCGCAAGTGCACAGCTGATCGATTGTAGTACTTAGAGATCAAATCCACAGGGAAGGAGGATCTTTTCCTGCAAAAAGCCTTTGAAATAAGTTAAAGTAAGGAAGTCTAGAACAAAAACGGTTTAGTGGGGGTTTGATAGTGTGTTTAAAATCTAAAAACGAAATCTTAAAAGAGAATACGGAAATTAAATGGCGTAATAACTAAACTTAACGAAAATAACTAAAAATGATAAAAACGGATATTCTAATGCTTAAATGAAAATGAACTAAAAAGGAAAGACAATATTGAACTAAAGCAGAAAATCGGTGTAAATCAATGGAGAAGAAAACGTTGGGCTTCAGGGAAGTTTTCTTAGGGGTACGAACGATTCAAAACATTGCTAGAGAGGAAATTTTGTAAGATCTTAGCTTAAACTTTTCGAACTGGAGTCACGGACGTATGAATACACCACTGTTGTGATCATAGACAACTCTCTCTCTCAACCCTGACCAGTAGGTTTCCACTCTGGCCCTGGAAGAGAAGAGATGCATTATGTTTAAGACTCGTCCTAATTCACAAATCGCCCATAGGTAGGTTTCCACTCCTATGTTTGTTTTGCTCTCCCAAACTAGATCTGATACCTGATGAACACTTTCGTGTCACCAAGCATCTGGATCAGATTGTAGTTCATGACGCTACCCTCATGCAGTACAAACGAATTCAGAAGAAAAAGTTCTAAGATTCAGCTCAATAGCCAATGGAATCCTCACCGAACATATATATCCCCATCGAAAATCCCTTAATCCCAACAATAAAACTACTCAGACATAATGAACGAAATCAAAGACATAATATTAAGAAGTAGAATAGAAACCAAAATTGAAAAAGAAAGAACAAGGGTTCAAGAGAACAAATCTCTCTCTCCTTAAAAGCTAAAGCAAAAACAATGAAAGTATGAAGTAAATAATTCGGTTCTCTAAGGTTACACGATTTCTAGGGCTCCTAAGACATGTATTTATAGTGCTCAAGACCTCTCTAGACGTCACTTAGGGTTTCTCCAAATGTGGGCTTCAGAAATGGGCTTTTTGGGCTCGGAGATTGAAGGCCGCGGTCGGGAGTGCTCTGACCGTGGGGAATGGGTGGTTTGCGCGGTCGGGATGCTCCTGACCGCGGGAAATTGCTTGTTGGCCGTGGGTGGAAGTGCTTGCCGGCTGGTTTACGGGACATCTTGCTCTTCGCGTATCTTTTGATTGAACCGTTGGATTTCCAAGCTGTAAAGTGCACTGGAAAGCTGATACTTCCATCTTTAAGGTCTCCAAATTTGAGCTGGATCAGACGGTGAGAAGGCCTTCAATCAGGGGTGAACTTCTGACGGTTTGACTCTGAGCTGAAATCTGGTTTTCTATCAATTTTGTTAAGCTTTTCCCTAAGTTACCTGAAAAGAGTCTTGAAACTACAAATACTAGAAAAACGTAATAAAAGTACTTAAAAGCAATTAAAAACATAGAAAAAGTATTTCAAAACGATCCATAAAAGTGGTCAAAATACGGTGTTATCAACTCCCCCAGACTTAAACCTTTGTTTGTCCTCAAACAAAGCAAAAGCCAAAACTGGTTAAGTGAAAACAAAAATAGGGAATGCACAAATCTCATAGACATGAACTCCTAAACTAGGACCAAAGATAGTGCATCAATCCACAACTTAGTCTAAAAAATTCTCACTAATGCACAAGAGATACTAGTCCACTTTTTCCGTCATGCAAAACTTAAACAATTTAAATCTTGATTCCAGTCAATTAGCTCTCTACATTCATTAAGTTCAATAGTGAGTTCTCATTAAAGACATCATCCAGGGTAGACGGCGTTTGGCATTAAAGGGCTATTTAAGTGGTGGAGTTAAAGTGTTTTGGGTTACCTGAAGATCTGGAGGATGCAAGATAATATGCAAAACCGCAAGAGAGATAAGGACCTGTTGATGACCACAGTTTTCAATCACTTCTTCTTGCCAGATGTTGTTGCATAATCCTTCCTCCTCTGTTGTAAACAGCTGTTCCCTCAGACTTAGATTTTTTTCGGGAATCAGAAAACAATCTCCAAAACTCCATAAAATCGAACTCCAGTTGCCTTGGGACTTAAAATTCGACCTCTCTACACTCTCTAAGGCTTTTATCTCCTTACTTTTCTTATTTTCAGATTTTTTTTTTTTGAAAGGAAATGCCTTTTAAAGAGAGAGAGACTAGAGGACGAGATTGTACCAAAATTTGAGATTTTTCTAAGGCAAACTGGGTTTCTCTTGTATTGAATCCTTCCGAAACTTTTCCGGCAAATCGCAGGTCTCTGTCCTTGGTGACTGAAAACTGCGTCGTTCCTCTTTCTCTCCAACGTTTTTGCACTTATCTGCATATAAGACAATAGAAAACAAGAGTGCATGTGGTTTGAAAGAGGATTGGTTAAGGTGGGGAACTAGCTAAAGATGAACTAGCCATTCAAGATCAACAGAGAGTGGTAAAAGGATAAAGGAGTCCTGAATTTATGATTCGTTTCCCTGGTCTAATGCTTCAATGAGAAAATTAAGTCCAAATTAAGTCCAAATAAAACAGAGCTAGTGTATCCCTTCATCTAAATCGAAATCATTCAAATTCCTCTGGGGTACTTCGTTTCAAATGTGCTTAGCTACCGCCTAGTCTAGTCCTAAATCATGAATGAGCAAGTCACTAGGAACAGTCTAAAGCACACAGTCAACTATCATTGATTCATGTTCACCATTCCCTTTTAAAACGTATTTTTTTTTGAAAACCCATTTTGAAAAACTTTAAGGAAAATGCAAAAAATGAAGATAATGCAAGACTCATGAAAGAAAAGTGGTTAGAAAGGGATGAAATCCTCCCCCAGACTTAAATCACACTGTCCTCAGTGTGAAACAAGTCGAGATTGGATGAGAAAAATGCATAGATAATCGAATTGGTAAGGACAAAGAGAACTTACCTGGATCCGGGATGCTGGTGGAGATGAACCGGATTCATTCGACGAGGTTTAGGGAAGGTGATTAGGTGGTGATGGAGGTGGTGGAAGGTGATGAATGAGGTGGAGGGTGATTGGTGAGGTGGAATGGGGTGAAAGGGGTGGTTTGGGTCGGGTTTGGTGTCAACGACCAAGTGCCGCGGTCAGGGGCTGCACGACCGCGGCAATCAAGCACTTGGCCGCGGTCAGGACTACGCGACCGCGGCCGACAGTAGGTTTCCCGCGGTCAGAACGTCTGCGACCGCGGGGGCTTATATCGCGGCCTCTTCCTGCTTCTCCTTGGTTCCTGTTGGGCCGAGCAGTCAGGTACCATCCTTCTTTTTGGTTTTTTCGGGTTTTTTGATTTTTTTTGGCTTTTTTTTATTTTATAAGAAACACCTGAAACTAAGAAAAAGAAAGAGATCAAAAGAAAAAGAAAGAAAAATCCTAAAGAAAACAATACCTAAATGGGTTGCCTCCCATTAAGCGCTTCTGTTTTAAGTCGTTTAGCTCGACTTTTGGTGTTGGACGTGACTTATTCCAATGTAGAAGACCTTGTCCTGAGACAAGTCTTTTTCGACATCTCCTTGCTTTGCTTAGCAGGTTCTTCGTCACTCCAAAGTTCTTCTTCAAACTCTTCTGCTGCAGAATATTTTCCTGCTTTGCTGTTGTATGGGACAGCTTCTGTGAAGACATCTTTGTCGATATTAGCAAATGAAATCTTCCGGTTTGGCCAGTCCATTATAGCTCAGGAAGTTGCTAGAAAAGACCATCCCAGAATCACTGGATATGTTGCATCTCTCGTTTCGACAATGTAGAAGTCGACATGCACTATGCAATCTCCTATTCTCAAAGGAATTTCATGAGCTATTCCTTGAGGTGTTGCATTAGAATCATCAGCTAGGCTAATCTTTGCTCTAGTCCTGCGCAGGTGTTTGATACCAAGTCTCAAAGCAATTGCCTTGGACATCATGTTAAGACAAGCTCCAGAATCACATAGCACTTTTTTAAACATCTCTCCTCTAATAGAACAAGAGATAAGAAACTGACCTGTAGTCTTGACCTTATGGAGAATTCGAACTTGCCTTTCTCTGTAGGTGTTGGCTGGTGTCTCAAACGCAGAATAGGATTCACAAAAGAAGGCTGCAGCATCATATTCAATGATTGAATCAATGTACGACATCTTTATTTCGCTGTACGTCTGGTCCTCTTGGATTGAAGAGTCAACTGAATCTTCAACACATTTCTTTGCCATCATACAAGGTAATGATTCCTGCCAATCTGGTTCTTCATCTGAAACTTGGTTTTCTTCTTCCTGAGTTGTTTTTTTAGGTGCTGGAGGCTGAAGTTGGGACAGAAGGTGTATTATTTTCCTATCAAAACCCGGAGGAACATCTGAACGACCAACTCCCGCGGTCAGAGAAGTCGCGATCGCGGGAAAAGTGCTCTTGGCCGCGGTCAGGACGCTTGGACCCGCGGCTCCGGATATGACTTGCTCAAAGTCCGTTTTTTCCTTCTTGTACTTGACACGAACTCCTCCTGCATCTTTATTAGGTAGACTAGCATCATATGAACTCATACCAGGGCGTTGATGTGCATCTTCATCAGGATCTTTGGGAGATTTCTTAGAAAACCTCTCAAATTGCTCAATGTTGGGCATCTGCTCCATTCTTGCATCAATCTCCCGTGCTTTGAGCTCGAGTTTATTCAGTCTGTGCTCGATCTCTTGCAACTCTTCGTCTGTCTTCTCTCTATACCAGGAGGTGGACTCTCTGACTTCTTTAATCTCCTGTTTTGATTCAACAATATCACTTGAGTTTTGTATGATGTCATACCCTTGTCTTGTCTGCTCTGTTGCGACTTGGTGGATCATCCCAGCTAGTGCTTGTGAGTCCTTGTGGGTTTGCTCTTCCAAAACTCGAATATGGTTGGCCATATCATCGAATTTTCTGTTGAACTCTTCAAAGATTGAATCAATTTTCTTGAGCAGGGTGTTTTCGGCGAGAATCTGCTGATCAAGGAATTGGTTTATCATTCCTTCGAGGCGTCCCAAACGTCTGCTGATCCTCAAGTTGTCCTCTTGCTGACTAGGGTTCTGAAGTGGAGGATTATAGGCGTGTGGCTCGAAGTAGGTCGGAGGAGGGCCATAAGGATATTCCCGGCGTCGAACAGTCTCTCTGCGCCGGTGGTAAGGGTGGTTTGGCTGGCTGTATCGATCCATGTAGCTAGGATTTCGGACTTGGTGTTCTTCTCTGCGTCTGGTGGCTTGAGGAGTGTTATAGAAACCTTCCTCATTTTGTTTATTTCGATTTATAGGATCCATATCTTCTGAAATGAAAACAAAATAACCGAAAAATGGAAAGTTGCAGAAAAGGGGGTTCTAGAGTCGATTTACTAACCTTTCTCGGGGTTTTGCAGAAAAGAAAACGCGTGCCTTCCCCGGAAACGGAGCCAAAAACTTGATGTGTTGGTTGTGGTGTGTCGAGGGTTGTCAAGTTTTACCCTAATTGAAATCAATAGCCGCAAGTGCACAGCTGATCGATTGTAGTACTTAGGGATCGAATCCACAGGGAAGGAGGATCTTTTCCTGCAAAAAGCCTTTGAAATAAGTTAAAGTAAGGAAGTCTAGAACAAAAACGGTTTAGTGGGGGTTTGGTAGTGTGTTTAAAATCTAAAAACGAAATCTTAAAAGAGATTACGAAAATTAAATGGCGTAATAACTAAACTTGACGAAAATAACTAAAAATGATAGAAACGGATATTCTAATGCTTAAATAAAAATGAACTAAAAAGGAAAGACAATATTGAACTAAAGCTTGAAAGAAAATCGGTGTAAATCAATGGAGAAGAAAGCGTTGGGCTTCAGGGAAGTTTTCTCAAGGGTATGAACGATTCAAAACATTGCTAGAGAGGAAATTTTGTAAGATCTTAGCTTAAACTTTTTGAACTGGAGTCACGGACGTATGAATACGCCACTGTCGTGATCATAGACAACTCTCTCTCTCAACTCTGACCAGTAGGTTTCCACTCTGGCCCTGGAAGAGAAGAGATGCATTATGTTTAAGACTCGTCCTAATTCACAAATCGCCCATAGGTAGGTTTCCACTCCTATGTTTTTTTTGCTCTCCCAAACTAGATCTGATACTTGATGAACACTTTCGTGTCACCAAGCATCTGGATCAGATTGTAGTTCATAACGCTACCCTCATGCAGTAAAAACGAATTCAGAAGAAAAAGTTCTAAGATTCAGCTCAATAGCCAATGGAATCCTCACCGAACATATATATCCCCATCGAAAATCCCTTAATCCCAACAATAAAACTACTCAGACATAATGAACGAAATCAAAGACATAATATTAAGAAGTAGAATAGAAACCGAAATTGAAAAAGAAAGAACAAGGGTTCAAGAGAAAAAATCTCTCTCTCCCTAAAAGCTAAAGAAAAAACAATGAAAGTATGAAGTAAATAATTCGGTTCTCTAAGGTTACACGATTTCTAGGGCTCCTAAGACATGTATTTATAGTGCTCAAGACCTCTCTAGACGTCACTTCGAGTTTCTCCAAATGTGGGCTTCAGAAATGGGCTTTTTGGGCTCGGAGGTTGAAGGCCGCGGTCGAGAGTGCTCTGACCGCGGGGAATGGGTGGTTTGCCGCGGTCGGGATGCTCCTGACCGCGGGAAATTGCTTGTTGGCCGTGGGTGGAAGTGCTTGCCGGCTGGTTTACGGGACATCTTGCTCTTCGGGTATCTTTTGATTGAACCGTTGGATTTCCAAGCTGTAAAGTGCACTGGAAAGCTGATACTTCCATCTTTAAGGTATCCAAATTTGAGCTGGATCAGACGGTGAGAAAGCCTTCAATCAGGGGTGAACTTCTGACGGTTTGACTCTGAGCTGAAATCTGGTTTTCTATCCATTTTGTTAAGCTTTTCCCTAAGTTACCTGAAAAGAGTCTTGAAACTACAAATACTAGAAAAACGTAATAAAAGTACTTAAAAACAATTAAAAACATAGAAAGAGTATTTCAAAACGATCCATAAAGTGGTCAAAATACGGTGTTATCACTCAACCTAACACATTTGTGTTTTGCTGTGATTTAATGGTCTTCACTGAGGGAATAAGCAGTCCATTCTTGGGTTTTAAAGTC
>NW_006256867.1:1049641-1069705 GCF_000478725.1 Eutrema salsugineum
ATTCAGAGATTGATAGGCTGTGTGCTGCTTTTCTTTGGTCAGGTCAAGACCTTAACACAAAAAAAGCAAAAGTTTCTTGGAAGGTGGTGTGCTCACCGAGAGAATAAGGTGGTTTAGGCATAAAGCCATTGGAGCTGGTGAACAAGGTCTGCGTACTGAAACTTATTTGGCGGTTGCTTTCTGCAAGGGATTCTCTTTGGGTGAATTGGATTCATAGGCATTTGATCAGGAGGACATCTTTCTGGGCAGTAAAGGATAAAACAACTTTAGGATCTTGGATCTGGAAAAAAGTGCTTAAGTACAGGGATCTGGCAAAACGATTTTATGGAGTGAAAGTCCAGAAAGGTTACAGAGTCTCGTTCTGGTACGAAAAATGGAGTGACTTAGGTTGCTTGTGGGACACGCTGGGTAAGAGAGCCTGTGTGGACTTTGGGATTCCGAGTAATGCTTCCCTCGAGAATGTTCTCGATGGTAATAGATCGCGAAGACATCAAAACCGGTTTCTTCAGATAGTAGAGGAGACCATTCAGATCGCTATACAGCAAAGGAACAGAGACGAGGAAGATGTTGCATTGTGGAGAGGGAAAGGAGGTGACTATAAACACAAGTTTAACACAAAAGAAACAGGGGAGGAACTGCGAGAACCTGGTGCAGAGTGGGAACCCTCACGAGGAATCTGGTTTTCAGGGTCCACCCCGAAATACTCTTTTATTGCTTGGCTAACAGCGCTGAATAGACTCTCCACAGGATCTCGAATGTTACAGTGGAACATATCGGCCCCTACAGGTTGTGTTTTCTGCGATGAACCTCTTGAAAACAGAGAGTATTTGTTCTTTTCATGCCCATACACGAAGCAAATATGGACAAAGCTGATGAAAGGTATTATGGGGACTGAATTCACAGAGCTTTGGACAGAGGTCAGCGACCGTGTGACTCGGCCGCCGTATGATGCCACAAGAACTTTCATCCTTCGCTATATCTTCCAGGCAGCAATCCATGTCGTTTGGTGTGAGCGAAATGCCAGAAGACATGGAGAACCACACACCCCCCAGAACTTCTGATCAAGAAGCTTGATATCACCATGAGGAATCGCTTGAGCACTCTCCATCGAAACGGGAAGAGGAATTATGAAGACGGGCTATGCATTTGGTTTGGCACAAGAAGAAACACATAATTTTTCTATCTTGATTTGTAAACTTTCTTTTCCAAAAACCGCTAGAAACCAGTTGTAAAAAAGTTTTTTTTTTTCTTTGAATACAGTTTAACATTTTATTCAAAAAAAAAAAACAAAGCCAAGTTCATAATCAAGTAACCCACACAACTCATCAAACTCAAGCGCAACAAAATAAACACTGAACACGAAACATATTCCACACAATAATAAACTCAAGAAACAACAATATGAACCCTGACACATAAAAACATAATTCCAATAATCAGAATTATACGATTTATGAGACTGGGATTATCGCCATAACTGTATTCATGATTTCTTTTGGGTTTCATAAGCATTAATTTATTATTAATTTTAATGATAGTTTAAGTTTTGAGATCCATTATGAACTTTTTAACTTTTGTGGTTTATTAATGATACTCAATTGGTCTTAAAGAATAAAAAATTATTATTTAAAAAAAATGCAAAGAAAATAAAATTAGTGTATATAAAAAACAATATTTTATTAAAACTTGAATAACACATTAATACAAGATGAAAAAACATATAAAAACATGATGAAAACACAATTTTAAGTCGTTTTTAGTTTCGATTTGTGCCATTTTTTCCAAATATGTTGAACCAAATCAGCTTTCAAGTGTTCATGCACTCTTTTCTCACGTATTAGAGCTCGATTGGCCATCATATTGTTCACGTTTGTAGGTGTATCTATAGAGAACGTGTAGTCCATTTGTGAAGTTCCGCTTCCTTCTCTTTCCATGAAAGCATATAACTCAAATTGAGTGCATTGGTCTTGTTCGTTTTCTACTATCATATTATGCAATATGATAGATGCTCTCATTATCTTGCCTATTTTTGATTTATCCATGCACATAGCTGGGTTTCTGACAATTGCAAATCGAGCTTGCAACACTCCAAACGCACGCTCGACATCTTTTCTAACTGCTTCTTGATAAGTAGCAAATAATGATTCTTCAGAACCTTGTGGGTTAGAAATTGACTGGATGAAAGTCGTCCATTTCGGATATATACCATCTATCAGATAGTAAGGCATACGGTATTGGTGTCCATTGACCACGTAACTGACTGGTGTAGCTTTACCATGTAATATATCATCAAAGACGGGTGATCGGTCGAGAACATTTAGATCGTTACAAGTACCTGGTGCTCCAAAATATGCGTGCCAAATCCAAAGATCTTTTGAAGCCACCGCCTCTAAAAAGATAGTCGGTTTTGCATGTCCACGTGAATACTGTCCTTTCCAAGACGTAGGACAATTTTTCCACTCCCAGTGCATACAATCAATGCTTCCAATCATCCCGAGAAATCCCCGATCCTCTCCAATATATAGTAATCGTTGGAGATCTTCTGCTGTAGCCTTTCGCAAGTATACATCTTGGAATAAATGTATAATTCCATCCACAAAATATTGTAAGCACTCGTTCGCAGCTTTTTTCACCCATCCTTAGGTATTCATCCGTCGTATCAGATGCAATACCATATGCCATCATCCGAATAGCAGCTGTACATTTCTGAAGGCCAGACAAGCCGAATCTTCCGGTAGCATCTTGTCTTTGTTGAAAGTATGGTATCTCATTCGAGAGTCGTTCAACGATTGCATGAACAGTGGTCTTTGCATTCGAAAACGTCGTCGAAATATATGTGGCGGGTACACGGGTTCATCACTAAAATAATCTTTCCATAGTTGAATGTGTCCTTGCTCGCGTTCTCTTTCTATATATGCTCTCTTTTTCTTTTTCTTTTTCCCCGCTTCTCCTTCAATGTAATCGTCTATAACTTGTTGAACACCGGTTTGATAAACTTGTTGGAAATGTTCATCAAAATTCTGATAAAAAGTTTCATCAAATGAAGAAGTGTGAGAAGTGTGAGGATGGGAAGACATGTTTTTGTTGTTTGTTGAACAATGAAAAAGAAATTTTTAGGAGGACAAAGAGCAACGATCGGATATAACAATAGAGTTTATATAGCCAAATTTGTAGAGAAATGATTTGTATGTATTGGATACAAACAAGAGAGTTTATATAGCCAAATTTTGATAAATGATCGGACAAATAAGAAACAATGAAAGAGATAGGAAAGTTTGTAAACAATGTCAAAGTTGCAATGGAGTTTATATAGCCGAATAGATTTAAAGTACAACATTGAGATGCAAATACGTAGTACAACTTGTGACAAATGAAGCCAAAAACAGTTGGCCTAATAAAAAGACAAGGTAAAGCCTAGTACAAAGCCAAGACACTAAAGCCAAAATCATACACTTTCTTACATAAAACTTGTGACACAAACTGCCACAAGAGATTGACACACCAAACCCTTGTGACACATAAAGCCGAAATAATACCCAAATCCAAAAACTTGTGACACTTCTCCTTATGACCAATCCACCCACTTCATCCTGCAAAACAGATAACAGAACCAAATGAGCAGATAAACATAACCAAATGAGCATAGAAACAGAACCAAATGAGCAGATAAACACTTACCTACAAGATCAGACCATCTTAAGTAATAGCTTATTCTTCAAAGCCACTTCCATCTCGGTTAGTGGCTCTTTTTTAGAAATCAGACTCTGAAGAAGTTGCTTGTCGTCATGTCTTTCTGTAGCGGCCACATCCTTTTCCTTTATGACCCACAGCTCCTCCAACAGCTTTGCAGCACCACTTGCACCTGCACTTTCTTCACTCTTCCTCCTTTTTTTCCCTTTGGCCTTGGAGGCCTTAACACCCATTGGCCTCTCCTCTGTTTCTTCCTCCTCAGGCGAGCCAGCAACAGAGCTTGAGGAAAAGTTAGGCTCTTCACTGAGCCTACTTCGTTTGGAGCTTGTACTTTTTACAGTACGCAAACTACGCCACTTCTGATCATTTCTCAGCAGTCTCCAAGCATGATCCAAGGTAAACTTCATCTTCTGGTCCTGGAAATACAGTTGGTGAGCAAACTGGATCACATCATCATCATTCTGGCCACTCTTTCTAGCCCTTTCAGCAGCGTCCATGCATCCAGCAAACTTGGACACCATCTCATTGATTTTGCACCACTTCTGCTTGCAAGTATTGGCCTCCCTGATTGGAAGACCGGCCACAGTACGACTACTAGCGTAGAAACTAGCAACTCTATCCCAGAACCTCCCTCCTCCCTGCTCATTCCCAACAATGGCATCTTTAGATGTGTGTAACCAAGCACATATGAGGATCTTTTCTTCAGGGATAGTCCATCTGTGCTTGACTACTGCATCTTTAGATGTCTCAGGTAAAGGTGATTGTGGTTGGGAGAAGATGTTTGGAGTGTTGATGTTTGGAGTGTTGATCCCTTGTTGAGACAAGAGATCAGTGAAGTTTTGAGATGATGACAATGGAATGGTAAAATCCATATCCATTTTACTACGGTTTGGTTTCTTCTTCCACAGAAGTTATGTCCGATTATAGATGTTTCCATTATAAAGCAGAATTCATCACTGAATGGCTACCTAACTTTTCTATGTTTTGTTAATTGTTTTGTTACTTTTCATTATCAAAAGTGTAATTGAATACACTTTTGCAGTTGGCTGATATCTCTATCACCATCAATTCATCAGTTACCATTAAGTTTTAGTTTACTTCAGTTTATATTTACTAGTTTACTTCAGAACAATACCATCAACCTCTTAATGAACTCCTCAACTACCTAAATTTAATGAACTACTCACCAAATCAGAAGGAAAACCATCACAGAAAATCAACAAAGCAATGAACGAAATAATCAGATAAAAAACCATTAATGTTTCTTCTACCAATCTGAACAGATCAAACAAAGATGAACCAAGCAATCTATCTAACTCATTCTTGCCCAATCTAACTCAATCTATCTAACTCAAACAAAGATAATCAATAAACGAACTCACCAGGGATGTGATTGTCTGAAACCGTTCTTGCCCAATTCTGATCCTTCTTCCACACACACATGCAACCGGTTTTCACACATGCAAAAGTATTTGAAAATATCAAACATCTCGCAAACCACAATCGATAAAAACTTGTAATCAAAACTTGTAAACACAAACATCGAACAATGATCTCATGACACGGAAAACGAATCGATCAAAACTAAAAGGTTCTGACACGGCGGAGAGAAGAAGATTTACCGGGAAAGGATGGCTCTGACACGGCGAAGGAAGGAGGAAGACGACACGACCAAGGAAGGAGGAAGACGAGACGGTGAAGGACCACGGCGGTGAAGACGAGACGGCGAAGGACCACGGCGGTGAAGACGAGGCGGTGAAGGACCACGGCGGTCTCAATCGCCGTAGTCGCTTCGAAGGAACACGAAATTTTTGTTTGGAGAAAATAAAGCTCATTTCGCAGATCTGCCCAAAAAAAATTCACACGAGCCACTCAGATGATGCCACGCGTCGCCGTGAGACACATATGAGCTGTCTCAGAAATCTCGTTGGGCTGAGACGTTTTAAACCCAAATCCCTTCTGACCCAATTGTTTATTATTATTTGTTGGGTTGAAACCCAAAAGAAATCATGAATACAGGTGCTCTAAGGCCACCTCCAACGGAGGTTCAAGAGGGTTTCATAAGTGGGCCCGTTTTGTGTGGTCTCGTTTTTTAATTATTTATTAAGCCCAAATCGAATGAGACGGTATGAGTAGAGTGAGTTTATTGAACCCCTCTCACTTGGGTATGATTAGACAAGTGGCGAATTCTCATTGGCTGTTGTGTGGAGGAGATAGGGGTAAAGTGTTTCGTTTTTTCATTTGGAGTTGAAATTTTTTTTGAGTCGTCGAACACATATCTCCTCATGTATTGTATTTTGTTATTTCCTTTAAGATTTCATATTTCAGTATTTTTTAAATGTTTGTGTATTCTAATGTTTTCTAGGTGCTTCATGTATTGTATTTGTATTCTAATGTTGTTTTTATGTAATTTTAATTATGTAATGTTAATTTTGAAAAAAAATGAATTTTTTTTTTATAAATTATATTATTATTATATTCAATTGATACTCAAATATAAGTTTATTGATGGAGGCCATTTTTAAAGTGGAGATGACTCCTTTTTCAATAAGCAATAAAACTAATAAACAATTGCTATGAATCCCAACCATGGATATCATGGTTGGAGATGTCCTAAGGACTTTCTTTTTCTGGCAAATTGCAGGCTTTTTGTCTTTCGTTTTAGATAATGCTGCTTAAGCCAATCTGGAAGTGCATAGAATATGCCTCGTGACACGTCCTCGTTGGACATGAGTTCTAAAGATTCTCAGAACCCTAAACCCTAAACTATTAACCTCCACCACTCGTTTAACGATAATGGCCAGCTATAATTTTTTAACTTCTTTATATCCAAAAAAATAAAGTTGATATTTAGGACCTTCTAACCACAGATAACTAAAGAAGGAATCCTGAGATGTAACAAAGAAACCAAAACAGAAGACAGACAAAACCTAATAAATTCAAAATATAGAATCAGAAATCGGACTAAGCGAGAGAGGAAAAACAAACCTAAACAACTTACAACTAGATCTCAGAGAAAAGAGAAGAGCATTACAAAAAGTGAATGATAATTCCACTAAAGAGAAAGTGAAAGCGAGAATAATATCACAAAATTTAATTTAATTATCCGTCTGATCTGATCAATGTGTTATATACAGTTTTTTTTTAATCTCTATCTCTACTTGAAAGCAAGATATGATTTTCCACATTTCATGATTTTCCACATTCGAAGATAATTAAAGCGAGACGGATAGACAGCTCAAGACATCGTATGAGCTGGGGACTGTAGGCACAACAACATTCAACCGTTCAATCTCCCCCCAAACCTCCTCCGATCCAGAAGAACTCAGACGCTTCTCTAACCTAATCACCAAACAACAAGTTCTTTTTCCTTTGATGCCAAGACGACGCTCAAACCCATCATTCTGCCTCCATACAATGTCAATCCACTCGTGCCATATAATTACCAGTTTCCCACCATGGTTTACTAATTGAATCGTACGGTACTTATCAGCACGCTTCGTGTACAGATCCCAAACCCTCAACCATTAACCACTCTCCCACGGCTCAATTCATAACACCAAAACTCACCGCAATAATGACTAAACAATGCATTTTGTATAACGCACCAAGGTCTATTACCTGATACTAGACGTTCTAGACCCACCAAACCCCATCTCTAAAAGCCATCTTCTTTCCTTGGGATCATAGGCATACTTGTTCTGCTTGGTGACAACGTATAGCCTTGCTCCAAAAACTACAACTTGGTGTTTCGGATGGAATCCATGACCACTAGGGCTAGGCAATAGCTTCCAAGTCTGAGTCTTTATGTCGAAAACCTCACCCCAACTCATGGGTTCCTCTCTCTTCTTGCATCCTCCAATCACATATATCTTCCCGTCTAAGAAACAAGACTTGGCGCCTTTCCTTGCCACCGTCATCTTAGGAGCACGACGCAGAGTGTGGCTCCGACAATCAAACACACGAACGGATCTGGAACGCTTGTCCTCCTTAGCTTCCGCCGATTCGGTATATTTCGGAACCGACGTCTACAATGGTTGCGTTTGATCGAGCATAAGCATAAGAGGAAGAGAGTTTTAGTTTTACCGGTACTAAGCTCAACCCACTCTTAATCTCACAGCCGTTGCTGATTAGGGCTTGATCAGGATTCATGAGATTGAACCAGCGATGATGGGTGTCGCTTGGTAACCATAGACATATATAGAGGTGAGGCTCTGTCGCTCCAATCCGGGATGGGATCGAGCCGCGTAGATCTCTGGAGAAGAGAGGAGAGAGTTGAAGCTCTTGGAGACTGAGCTGAGGGAACGGTAGTGAGATTTGGAGATACGGGCTAAGCAATTAGCAATTATTTCGTCTGGAACAGAAGAAAACGACGGAGATGATGGCTTATGGAACAGAGCAAGAGGAAGAGAAGGAGGAGGAGGATTCGTCATTACAACGACTAGATTTCTACGGTATTATATCGAGATGTGTTCTTAGTAGTTTGCTTGTGAAAAAATAACGAAGGGTTCAAGATTCTTTATACAGGTTTCAGTTGTTTTTAGTCCAATTCATGAAATTTTTTTTTTTAGGTCTATGTATCCGTGTTTGTGATATTTCCTTTTTGCTTCTAATTTAGCGAGAGTAACAAATTATTGTAGTTATTTAAGTCTTTCACTAGCCGACCTTTTTTTTAATCTACCTGAATTATTTTTCGTGTTTTTCGAAAATATATCAAAATTTGTTTTTATTATGTGAAAACAACTGTATTATATGACATCCTGTCCTTGTATCGTTAGAGATGACATGTTCGATCTGTCTTGACACTGCCATGTAAATCACTTGTTTCATAAACTTATTAACAGTTACTTGTTTCACACGAAAGATGTGTCCATGACACATGAGCACTCTGTCTCTACCGACCAAGAATTATAAAATGCGAGCTCACCGTTTTTGGTAAGCTTAAGATGAGAGCTCAACCTTATGTCAACTTGTTCTCTTCTTTTTTATGCTTCTTTCTACTATAATCCCATGTCGTCTGGTTGCTTGAGACGGGTAAGAATATCTTGAGACGACATGGAATTATATAAGAAAGAAACATAAACAAGAAGAAGAACAAGTTGAAAGAATGTTGACCTCTCATTTTAACCCTTTGTCCCTTTCTCCACCAAATCTTAAGCTAATATATAGTTTACCAAAAACGTTGTTTAGAGCAGAGAAATAAAAGCAGAGAAAAACGATTGTAATTATAGGAGATAATGAAAGCAGGGAAAAACGAAGATGACTAGTAGTGTATATATAAAATAAATATTAATAAATGAAAATTGGGCACCTCTCCTTCCCCATACGCAAAAGTTAAAAGTCTACACGTGAAATTACTTTATCATGCAACATAACAAATGTTTGTATCGAATATTTGATTATTCATGATCCTTGTCGGGGAAGTCATGCTATGTTGTCCAGTGGTGATTGCAAGTTTGCAACTGTTACATCCTCCGTAATAGTAACTCAAACTAGTATTCTACACTTCTCATAGATACCATACTCTCCTTTCAAACTAGTGACTAGTGAGATATGTCTTAGCAAACGCTTGTCGCTTGAAGACTGCAACAAAACCAATCGTGGCCGATTCACAAATCACAAGAGGAAGTTGATATGATGACTCACAAGAGTAACATGTTGTCACTTCTCTGAGTCTCTCCCCAATTTCAGCAAACATGCGAACTCGCATTATATGCTTGAA
The DNA here is from genome assembly GCF_000478725.1 of Eutrema salsugineum. Lineage (NCBI taxonomy): Eukaryota > Viridiplantae > Streptophyta > Magnoliopsida > Brassicales > Brassicaceae > Eutrema > Eutrema salsugineum. The sequence continues at coordinate 1,059,054 of NW_006256867.1, forward strand.
GATTTGGATCTGGACTAGTATGCTTTCTTGAGGTTGTAACTTCATCTTACTATATATTTCTAGTATAGATTACATTGCTACTTGTGCTCAACTAAGTTGCTAACTCTCAAAACGATAATTATAATTAATTTGTTACGTAAAAAGAAAAGATATAGAAATTTCATAACCAAAATACCTTATATAACCCGAATTAAGATGACATTTTGAGTTCAAAAACAAAAGACCAAAATACGTTCGCAATATACTCCCACAACTGTTTTTGCGTACGAAATATTACAACCACAAAAGAGAGTTCCTTTTAAGAGTTACTGTAATAAGAAAGGACTCTTGTATTATTAACTGATTTGCATAAAAGACCTTAATTACACACAGTCGCAATGGGTGCGACTGCTTCTGTGTCCAGCTTCATGGGTGCGACTGCTTCTGTGTCCAGCTTCATGGGTGCAATTGCTTCTGTGTCCAGCTTCATGGGTGCAACTGCTTCTGTGTCCAACTTCATGGGTGCAACTGCTTCTGTGTCCAGCTTCATCTTTTTAGTTGGTGGCTCATCTTCAATCTGAGTTTCTTCTTCTTCTTCTTCAGACTCTGTGTTTCCTCCTCCAGAACTTTCTCCGCTTTCTTCCTTCTCAGCTACAGGCTCCTCCTCCACTTTCTTGTTCAGATTCTCTATCACACTCGCCAGCTCTCTGTTCACCTGTTTATCACACAGATTTTATATACACAAGTAATTACACTGGGACTTTATACAACAAATTGGTATAACTCGAATGTGGTCAATCAACTCCGAATTATTATGAGTTTAATAATATAAAACTCTTCCTACACAGTCACAATACAAAATCAGATGAAGCTCTCGATCCGTATCTAAACATGATCAATACTTGTCAACACGCTATATAACGTGTTGACGTGTACCGATCATATTTAGGTAAGGATCAAGTGTTTGATCATGTTTTGTGCTACGTTAAGGAATCAAATGCCGACAGTTTTAAAGCTTACCAATGAAATTCGATTTGAATGCAGTATTCGACAGTTTTTTTAAGGATGATGCTCACTACACATAAACAATGGAAGAAGAAGAAGAAGAAGAAGAAGAAGAGATTATGATATAGACCTCTGGGTTCTGGAGAAAGTCGGAAATGTCGGTTGGGCAAGAAGGACAGTTCATAACGTTCTTCTGTGCACGGAGTGTGCGACCACCACTGCTCCTCTCCCTCAGTTGAGATATCCCAGCAAATTTAGCAGTCAAGCATGCCTTGCAGAAGTTGTGAGCGCAAGGAGTTGTCACAGGAAGATTCATCAGTTTCCGGCAGATTAGGCAGCTGAATTCTGTATCAACATAAAAACAAAATGACAAGTTTAGATATGCCATGCACAGATTCAACTTGGGTCTTTTTTTAAACATCATAGAAATAGGTGCACCGACCTTTCAGAAGTTTCTCCCTGGTAGTCTTGTTTCTTGCAGCCCTTATGGCTCCCTTCATGATCTTCCTCTCTGCAGGATCCAAAGAATTAACTGCCTTTCTGCTAGCTGGTGGAGACTTCACCCACTTCCAACGACCATCAGCCTCCTGATCAAGTAAATGTATATATCAAACACTTGTTATTATTGGGAAATTGATCTAGGTAACTAAGCTATGTAGTATGTTACTTTCTTATGAGTCAAGTAAGAGTAAAGCTTACATCAAAATCCCATGATGGGCTTTCCTTTCTCACGAAGAGATCAGTGGCATTCTCAAGCTCTGGAATATGAGGCAAAGGTCTGGGGCGATCACCATGCTCATCACTGCAGTATAATTCAAAGTTTAGGATGACTAGTAAACACAGGAAATGGCGGTTTTGTAATGAGAAAAAAAGTAGAACAAACCTTGTCCAAGGCGCCGGCTCGTTGTCGCATCTCACAAAGAGGTAACGACAGACCTTAAAAGAGCCCTATAAGAAAACAGAAGAGTAGGTGAGGGAAAAAAAAAATCCAGCTCTGCTTAAGTGAACAATTTGGATTGTTAGCCATATCCAAACCTGTATTCCGATTTTTCGCCAGCACTTCTCAATCCTGTAGACCCCATCATATCTCACTCCTTTTTGAGCAGGGGCATATGCAGAACGTTTCTCCTTGTCAGACCTATGTGAGCATGAAGAAAGAAATCAAAGAGTTAAAGATGATTTTTGCATAGTTGATATCGATAAAGAGAGATAAAACTAAGCAAAAACCACACTGCTAAATCGGGAAATATGGGCAGTGAAATTGTTCTCAAATAACAGCTAACCTGACAACTCGCACAGGATAGCCCTGTTTGCAGCTGAGTCGTAGTGCTTCATTAAACTTAGTAAACTCCTGGTCAAAGGACTGTTTCTTGTTCGTCCTCTTGTTTCCACTTAAATCTCTCCCTCCACTGCAAGAGAAACATTCGTACATGTTCAAGGCAAAAGACAGATAAAGCATGAATCAAAATGCATCAATGGCTAGTAGTAAAGTAAAAACATACCTTCCTGTGTAGAGAAACCATTCGCCGTGGTCTTCATCATCCTTGTAACCACCAGAGAGACACACCGACTGAGCTCCATAATCTGATTGCCCAGCAATACCAGAGACATGTGGGTTATGAGCTCCCCACTGCTTGCACTCTTGTCTATCCTCCCAAGTTTCTCCAACCAGAACACCTTGGTTTCTGACTGGATCGTTCTCAGCTGGAATTGGACCAAAGTGGTCCGGTGGTATTGTCACGTAGATCCTGCCACTACAAGCATTAGCCTTGCCAGTTTTCTTGGCCCGGTCAGTCGTGAATGCTTTCTCAGGTCGGTCTTGGTTGCTTATATGATGATAAACCCTTGTGCTGGCCACAGAAGCAGTTTTGGAAACTTTGGCCAATCGTATGGCCGCCACAAGCGCAGAGTTGATCCTGGGGTTAGTTCTTATCTTTCTAGGGATCGCGAAACGGCAATCCGGACAAGTTACGTTCCTATCACGAAGCCATTTCTCAAAACACTTCAAGCAGATATTATGACCACACGGAGTCTGCAAAAGTCACGTACAAGAATAGCCATTAGCAGTAGTTGATCATTAATCATCTAAAACATGCAATACCGTACTTAATATCTATAGTTGACAACGTCAAATACAGCAAAAGTGCACATTAATTACAGTCATTTAAACATATCACAGTGCATAACAATCTTAATCAACATTAAAAGGGAGAAATCAAAGTCATTTATCTATAAATGCAGAAGGATAATAAAGACACAATCACCACAAATGGTAAGTGAAGTAACAGTTCTAATTAATGCTAGGTTTGAAGTATCTAGCAGAATAATCGTAGGTGTTTATGAGCGTAAATTACTCAATCTATAAAGTGAACATAAACATATCCAACAACAACAGCGAGAGATTCAACAAAATCTAAGAGAAATCGATTAACACTAACAACATGAAATCACATGCATAAGAGACATTTCATCTAGTGATTAACGATCCAAGAGAGTTTATATGTCGAGAGAGAACGAACCGTGACAGGCCTTTCAAGCAAGTCTTTGCAGATGGTACAGTTCATATTGATGCGAATCGCGGCCAAAACATCATCACCATCAGCGATTTTCTCATCGTCATCGTCATCGTCCTCCTCATCGGCTTTGCCGCTCAGAAGCTGCTGCCTCTTCTTAGCTTTCTGAGCCTCGGTGAGTGACTCATCGGCCTGAATCGCGCGGATCGCTGCAACGAGAGACGAACCCTCACCGTCAGGCTTCAATCCGGAGACGGGAACGAGATCCATAACGCCGCAGCAGTCAGGGCACTCCCACGACTGAGTAAGAGCTAGGGTTTCGGGAGGTGATCGGAGACAAGCCACGTGCCACGGCGTAGCGCACATGCTGCAGTTGAGACATTCCTCCGGTGGAATCAGCGACTTGCACCTCATGCACGAACCATCGGCGTCGCATGGAACCTGGATTTCGGGATTCATCTTCGCAGATCAATCGAGAGAGAGAGAGAGAGGAATCTGAGAGAGCGAGAGAGAGATATTTTAGGGTGAGAGAGATATTTTGGGGAGAGTGAATGTATCCGAGATTTATAAGAAGTGACAGTGAGGGAGAGATTTGGGGAAATGAGAAAGAGAGAGGGAGAAGAAAAGTGGAGAGGCGGGTTTTCGAAATTTCTGGGGACACGAGCGTATCTACAATTTTTAAATGGATTAAACAATTACAGTAAACCTAATCATTAATTTGATTATATATCTTCACAAATGGTAACTATAGATTTCATTTTTGTTGTCTTTCTGTTTATTTTGGATTTTTTACTAAAACTGGCTTTGAATATACATCACCCCTGAAATCTTTACCCCTATGAAGACAATAATACAAATTATATCCAATTTAGCATATTTTTATTTTATTTTTAAATTAAATGTTTCCAAATTATATGAAATCTAATTTTTTTAATTGGTCAGCATAAGATTTCTACTTTTTCTTGAATTTTTTATGTATATATTTTCTATCTTAGTCAAATTTATGAAATTTTTTATACAGTGTAATATGATAAAGTTGTAATTTTTATATAAACTGAAGATTTATTAGTAAACTAGAGGTGGTAGTTTCTAATTTTTAGTGAAATTAGTTATTATAAAATGTTTGTGAATTGAATTTGAATTATATTTATATGTAATTATTTTGTTAAAATTTTCAAATTTATATTTTTATAAAATTTACTTAAAATAAACAATTCATATTAGAGGTTGAAATATCATTCCTAATTTCCTACCATTAGGCCTAACACACAAATTTTCCTACCATTAGGTCTTTCTAATATCACCAAAAACGTTTCTTTACTTAAATAATTATTCACAATTTTGTTTTTTAAAAAATGCACACTCAAAATAATGTTATACATTAACCAAAACAAATTTATAATTTGTCTAATCTATTATGATACATTATCGTTAGAGGGATTTTTTAGGCCTACCATGGTTGCACAGAATTCTCGACCTCTAAAATAAACAATATGATATGGGCTAACCCTAGCTGTTAAACCCGCATAATAACGCCATCGCTAGCTAATCTCAAACTCATTTTCATATTATTTGATATATAGACTACTGGCTTAAAAAGAGGACAATCAACAAATAACTTCAATAAAATCATATGAAATATTAGATTGTGTGCCATCAAATCACAGTAGAAAAAGAAAGTGGTTTTGTGGCTCGATAATAATTAGTCATAATTAGATCATATCTGCCTGTTAACCGTGATCAGATTTTTGATATCTAATCAGACACCAAAACTAAATGGGTTATAACACTACTTCATATATAGAGTTATTCGTGTCAGATTTTTAACACATTAGTTTACCCTTTTAATATTTAAGAAGTGAAAACAAATGCCTTAAACATAAACACGTAGATCTTTTCATGACGCGTATCCATTTAAACATACAAACATCAAATCAAGTAATTAGACCATTATTTTCTCCGTTTTCCAATTGTTTTTAAAAATAATTCGTGAGAATTTATAATAATTATAGTGAGATTTCGGCATATCCAATTTTAGGTTTGTTATTTCTGGTGATAAAAATAATTAACAAAATTCTGCTAAAGCGAATTGAGGAATATAACGGGAAGGAAAACGTGGATTCACTTGGGGTGTAGGGTTCACCCCCACGATACAATTTCTTTAATGGACTCAATAAAAGATTTTCTTTATCGAGTGGATTTAGAAGTCAGATTTTTAAGGATATAAATACAGGTTTAAGGATTATAATTGATTATTCATACTTTTTTATCGAGTGGATTTGAGAGTTGGATTTTTTGAAAATATAAATACAAGTTTAGAGATTATAATTGATCATTCCACATTCAATAAAGAAACATAAACGAGTGTTTTCTTCGATTTATGATTTCTCTCTTTGATTAAGATTTCTTTAGTATGATTCACAAGGTTAAATTTTACAAATACCACCAAACACTTTTATCTATACTAGTAGTGGCTAAGTGCTATTCTTATTCTAGAACGCTCTCTAGACTAATTATTATCCACTTGCATGGATAATCCTTATCCACTTCTCTTGTTATATGAATTACATATCATCTTCTCTATAGTTTTAGCATTTTCACCATTCCTAGACTTCTCTCTAGGCCCAAGGGCTCTTAATATAGAAGATATGTCAATATGTTTGGTTGTTAGCATATACTCGGCTATTGTTCTGATTCTATTAGTTTGATTATATATCCTCTTGTATATAGACACTATTCTGCTGCACTCAGTACGTTTTTATTAAGAGAATATGATGATATCACTAGTGTATTCTACACTTCATTTGGGCTAAAAACTAATAGAGTATTATAGAGGTAATTGTTTTATGGTTCCGTGACAAAACATGCTGCTCCCTTTAGATTTGCCGATTCGGATGTTTAGTTTAACGTTTCAGAGAGGATCACATAGTTTTCGTACAAAAAAAGGTTGTTTCAAGTTAAAGCTGCTAACGACTTGAATGAGAAAAAGAAGACGGATAATTTAGACAGTTTTATTCTATTTCAGATTTTACTCTTTTAGCTCATTCATGTTCCATATCAAGTGTTGTCGTGTTGATGAAATATAAACAGAACATCCAATGTTTATAATTTTACAAATTAAACACTTTTTTCGTGAAAGACTTACATATTTTTTTACTAAAAAGTGGTTAAATTGTTTGTTGTATAAATGCTATTGGACTTACTTACAACTACAAGTAAATGCGTCAATACAATTACTGTAGTTTATGCTTTCTTTATATGATGCTTCTTTCATAATGCAGTGCATATATACCGACTAACTAATCTTATAAATCTATTCTATTAAAACAGAAGCACATTTAGTGCTTGCATCCAAACACTCCCAAAGTTTTTTTATAATATTTTATTTTATTTTTATATTTAATTTCCGAAAATTAGTTATTAATTTAGATATTTTTAGATTTACTAAAATCTAGGTCATCTTTAATTTAAATTTCAAATTATTAGAAATTTAATTAAATTTAGTTACAAAAATTTGCATTAAATTTAATTTAAATTCAAAAAATTCAAAAGAAATTATAATTGAATTTTATTACGAAAATTTAGATAATAATTTTTATACTTTAGAATTTCTTAAATACAGGAAAGATTTAATTTAAAATTTTAAATTTAAATAATATTTTTATAAAAATGCATAGTAAATAAATATTTTATCGTATTTTATCATAAACAATCGGTCTAAAATATCAAATATTTGAGATTAATAAATATTTATATTATACAATAATATGATCGAGCTAATTAGAGTTATATATATATATATAAAGTCCATGAGTTAATTTATTAAAACATGTAAGATATTAAGATGATTTGAGACAATTAAACTAACAGGTTAGCCCGTTTATATATATATATACATTTTTTAATAGCACAAATAGTAAATAAATATCTTATTATATTTTTTCATAATCAATTGGTCCAAATATTCCATATTAGTAAATATTTATAGGGTTATACAATTATAATTATAGTCTTATACGGGTTAGTTTGTCAAAACATGTAAGGTATTAAAAATGATTTAAGACAACTAAACGGATGGATTAACAAATTCATAGATATATAGATTGTTTATGTGTAAATCTAAATTCACATAATAACAAAGTTTATAATTAACATTAGATCAATATATACTTAATTAACGTATGCTCTTATTCTACTAATATACAAATTTTACTGTTTAAAATTAAAATATGATAACAATTTTTTGATTTAAAAAAATAAATTATATCTAAACAAAAAATATAAATGCAACTTATATTAGAAATAAAAAATAAAATATTTTCGTGCGGACGCACGGGATTAAAATCTAGTGAAATGGTTAATTTTCAAGGGCGTGTCAATCTTAAAGAAGAAAATTAGTATTCAGTGGAAGTCTAGGGCTGGGCGCGGAGCGGATATCCTGGATTTTGAGGATATCCGTGATCCGCTCCGTTCCGTCCGGATAATCATGTTTCCGATCCGTATCAGTTCCGTAACTATCCGGATATCCGTTTTTCGGATATCCGCTAAAAATTTAAATATTTTCCAGATATCCGATCCGCCCTATAAAAATATTTAAATAATAATATATTTAAAATAAAAATTTTAAAAATTAAAATTTAGCTAACAATGACAATATTTTCTTTTAAAAAATATTTTTTTCTTAACTTATTAAGTTTTAATATTTATAATAATCAAATATATAAACAAAAAATTCACAAAAATTATATTTATATATAATAATTATACACTTTATATGAATTATTATTTATCTATATATACATATATATTTATACCGAAGCGGAGCGGATATCCGTCTTAATTTTTTTTCAGTATTTGTGATTTGCTCCGTTTTTAACGGATATTGAATTTTAGTATTTGCTTTGCTCCATAAAATTACAGATATTCGGATTTTTCGGATCGAATCAAGACAGATAATGGATCGAAGCAAATATAACGGATATTTTGCCCAGCCCTAAGTGGAACGACACATTAGTTTATCAGGTGGTTTCGAATGATAATGAAAAGAAATAAAGTGACGTCTGCACATAGAGTATAAAGATAGTTAAAAGTTAAAACATATGGTTAGTGATGATATGATTAGGATAATCAAATTCCATATTATTTAGTGATGTTTCACAAAACTCTAGTCTTATGTTCCCATGTTAGCTAGTACTGATGTTTCATAAAAACTCTAGTCTTATGTCATTATTTAATGATATTTTATTATCTTATTCAACATCGGGTCATGCATATTTATAGAAGAAATCAGAGAAGTAGTCTCTGTTTCTCTACACTCCTTACGACATTGAGACATAATTAGCTCTAGATTTTACCCAAGGAAACAAGCAACCTCAAAGACTAAAATATATCAAAATACACAGTGGATAATGATGGATCTTCAACATCTTCTTACACTTTTTGTATCCTGTCTCCCTTTTTCCTCATTCTACCTTTTCTTGATATATTAGTTTTGAGAACAAATAGGCATCACTCAATAGTCAACACAATCACAAACCTACGAAAAATTAACTTTTTATTTATTTATGTTCATGTCTATGCTTTTTGAATGCTAAAATTGGAAATATGTGGTTCCAGAATTAGGTTATCTTTTTGAAAAAAAATCCACTCCATTTATGTTCGTTTTCACTTTGGTTATGTAAACTTATGCTCATTACTGGTAAGATTTACACATTTACCTCACGACATGTGCTTACACCTGACTATTAGATTGTGTATATTGCGAGGCAGCTTCATCAATATTTCTTATTATATTTGTGCAAAATATATTCTTTATGTAACAATTTATTCTTACATTTAAACAGATTCAGTACATACCTAACTCCAAAACAAAACCGTCTTCTCCCATATTAGTCCTCTGTAATAAACGAGTCTTATCAACACTACATTTTGTTTTAAGCTGGAGAAAAATGAATTGAATAAGGTTTGCACACTTCCATTTTATTTTAAGCTGTATTTACATATCAGCTGTATTTATTTTGTTCATTTGTTCATTAAAAGAAAGAAAATTTTGCCCGTGGAAAATTCAATCCTCAAAAGAAGATATGACATCCTTCGCAAATAGTTGTAATCATATGTAGCTCCAGTTGGTTGTGTCAGGAGATGAACTGGGCACATCTATAGGTAGTTTGATAACTATCACTGCCTATTATGTAACTTATTCCAACAAGAACCTCAACACAATTATATTTTACAATTCTTTGACGAATTTGTGTGGAACTCTGTGTGGAACTTTGGCCTGTATTCAACAAATCTTTTAAACGTAAGTTTTTGTTATATTTCTATTCATTGTTTCAAACCAATTTCTTATTTCTATATAGGTTAATGTGTGTTAATATTTAGGTAAAGGAAGAGGAATGAAAGAAGAAAGCCACAAAGGGATTGGTGTTCCACATGTCATTAAAAAGATAGGTTTTTATTATTTACTAGGTGTTTAGTCCGCGCCTTGCGCGGGCCGAAGAGTTTCATTGAAACGTAAAATTTTATTTTACGTTAGAAATCGAAAAGAATTAAATCAACAATTTGATACATACAAAATTAAAATAAAACTAATTTATGATAATCATTGTTTAACATTAAATACCTTAAAATTAATATTAATAAGTGTATAAAATTAATAAACACAAACTAAAATCATAATTAATATGAATTATTTATCTTTTTCTCTTTTTATCTTTTAATTTTTTTTCTCTATCATTTTCTTCTTTCTTTCTTTTTTTCTGTTTTCTTTTTTGTTTTTTTCCTATTTTTTGTTCTTTATTTTCTATGTATTTTCTTACTTCTTATTTTTCCGGTTTTTCTTTTTCACGTCTTCTTCTTCTTCTCCACATCTTTTTCTTCTTCCTCTCATACATCTTTTGATTTTCTTCTATTCCAGATTTTATTCTCTTTCTTCTTCTTCTTCAATGTTTTATTATTCTCTTTTTTTTTTTTTCTTTTCCTTTTTCATTGCCATCGTCTTCTTTGTTGTCACTGACTTCCTATTCTTCTGGTGTTTTTCGGCTTTTACTTCATCTTCATATTCTTCTACTTTCTCTAATTCTTCATCTTTTAAAGTATTCATCCAATTTTTTTTCTTTCCTATCTTCTTCTTCTTCTACTTTATCTTCTATTTTA